>NW_026991941.1:0-64808 GCF_029215605.1 Mirounga angustirostris | reverse complement strand
AAGGGAGTCCGGAGGCCTTTTCCGAGTGAGACTCAGGCCCTGGCCGAAGGCAGCACACGGCTCCCCACTTGTTTCAGGAAGCTAGCTCTGCGGCCTCACTTTCGCATGGAAGCCTAATCGCTAGCGTTCGAACTCGAAGAGACAACACGGTAGAGAAACCGTGCTTTAGCTGCCATCCACCTCTCTGAGGGAGGAAGCAGTTTCCAGGCTACCGTGGGGGAGAGCCTGGGGAACGGGTTCCTCACGTGAAACCGAGGGAGAGGAAGTCCGGGCCGGAAGGCACCTCTCGACTCAGCTCTTGTTACCTGAAGCTCACCCTTACTGCCCCATGCGTGCCTAGGAATGCTAAGGGCTCCACGCTGATTTGGCAGAAAGAAGCCGGTAAAGAAGCCCGGCTTCAGCTCATTCAATGCCTCTCCACAGGGTGGCAGCCTTTTCAACTCTGCTTCAGGGCAAGCGTGGGGAGTGAGTCCCAGCAGAATTCCGAGGGAGAAAGAAGCATGGGCAGAAGGCACCCCTCGACTCAACTCTTGTTTCGGGAACCTAGGTCGGCTCTCCCGCGTGTGCGGGGGGTCCTAAGGGCCGTCCACCCGACGCAAAGGAGCCACACTGGAGAGAACCCGTGCCTCGGCACAGATCGCCCTTCCTGAGCGTGCACTTCATCTCGTGTGTGTTTCTGTGAACGCATGAGAAATGGAACCCAAACGGAACCCGGAGTGAGAAGCAGGCCTGTAAGGAAGGCTGCTGTCGACTCCGCTGTTGTTTTAGGAGATCCGCCCTGCCCTGCCCTGGGTGCCTGGATGCCTGGTTACCGGGCTACTAACACCAGGAATCAATGCTAGAGAGTTCCTGCGCTTTAGTTAACATTGCCGTTCCTGAAGCCAGAGGAATTTCACAGTGCTCGTGCAGGAGAGACGGGGGAAAGGGTCCCGTCCGTGAAATGGAGCGAGAAACAGGCCGCTGCGGAAGGCCGCTCTCAACTCACCTCTTGTGGAGGAGGCCGGTCCCCTTGCCCCGGGTGTGCCTGCAGGCCTACAGCCAAGCCCCTCAGTCGAAGGAACAAGTGTGTAGAGAATTCCTGCTTCAGCGAAAAGAGGCCTTCCCGAGGCTGGAAGCATGTTGCTGTGTGCATGCGTGAGAGAACGGCAAGGGAGTCCCCAACCATTTTCCGTGGGAGACTCAGGCCCCGGAAGAAGGCCGAGCACGACTCCTCACTGGTGTCATGGTCTGTGGGGGGAAGCAGTTTACTCTGCACTGTGGGTGAGAGCCTGGGGACGGGTTCCATACGTAAACTCGATGGAGAAACAGGCCGGTGCAGAAGGCAGCTGTCAGCTCCCTCCTGGGTTACGGGGCTGGTACCGTTGCCCCGTGTGTGCCTGCAGGCCTAAAGCCAAGCACCTAAGTCGAAGGAACAAGTGCGGAGAGAATTCCTGCTTCAGCGGAAATAGGCCTTCCTGAGGCTGGAAGCGTGTTGCTGTGTGCATGCGTGAGCGCACTGCAACGGAGTCCCAAACCATTTTCCGTGGGAGCCTCAGGCCGCTGCAGAAGGCAGCACACGACTCCCCACGTGTTTCAGGAAGCTAGCCCTGCGGCCCCACTTGTGCACGGAAGTCTAATCGCTTGCGTTCTACCTCGAAGAAACAACAGTGTACAGAAGCCGTGCTTTGGCTACCGTCGACCCCTCTGTGGGAGGAAGCAGTTTATGCTGCAGTGTGGGTGAGGTCCTGGGGGGGGGGGGGGGGCGGGTTCCATAGGTAAAATCGAGGCAGAACCAGGCCGGCGCAGAAGGCAGCTGTCGACTCACTCCTTGTTTACGAGGCTGGTACCGTTGCCCCGTACGTGTGCCTGCAGGCCTAAAGCCAAGCCCCTGAGTCGAAGGAACAAGTGTGTGGAGAATTCCTGCTTCAGCGAAAAGAGGCCTTCCCGAGGCTGGAAGCATGTTGCTGTGTGCATGCGTGAGAGAACGGCAAGGGAGTCCCCAACCATTTTCCGCGGGAGACTCAGGCCCCGGAAGAAGGCCGAGCACGACTCCCCACTGGTGTCGTGGTCTGTGGGAGGAAGCAGTTCACTCTGCACTGTGGGTGAGAGCCTGCGGACGGGTTCCATTCGTAAACTCGATGGAGAAACAGGCCGGTGCCGAAGGCAGCTGTCAGCTCACTCCTTGTTTACGAGGCTGGTACCGTTGCCCCGTGTGTGCCTGCAGGCCTGAAGCCAAGCACCTAAGTGGAGGGAACAAGTCTGCAGAGAATTCCTGCTTCAGCGAAAAGAGGCCTTCCTGAGGCTGGAAGCATGTTGCTGTGTGCATGCGTGAGAGAACTGCAAGGGAGTCCCAAAACATTTTCCGTGGGAGACTCAGGCCCCGGAAGAAAGCAGAGCACGACTCCCCACTTGTGTCATGGTCTGTGGGAGGAAGCAGTTTACCGTGTACTGTAGCTGAGAGCCTGGGGAACGGGTTCCACCCGTAAAATCGAGGGAGCACCAAGGCCGGCGCGGAAGGCAGCTCTCAGCTCACCTCTTGTTTACGCGCCTACTCCCGTTGCCCCGTGTGTGCGTGCAGGCTTGAAGGCAACCCCCTAACTCGAAGGAACAACTCTGCTGAGAACCCGTGCTTCAGCCGAAAGAGCCGTTCCTGAGGGTGCAAGCATTTTGCTGTGGCAATGCGTGAGAGCACTGCAAGGGAGTCCGGAGGCCTTTTCCGAGTGAGACTCAGGCCCTGGCCGAAGGCAGCACACGGCTCCCCACTTGTTTCAGGAAGCTAGCTCTGCGGCCTCACTTTCGCATGGAAGCCTAATCGCTAGCGTTCGAACTCGAAGAGACAACACGGTAGAGAAACCGTGCTTTAGCTGCCATCCACCTCTCTGAGGGAGGAAGCAGTTTCCAGGCTACCGTGGGGGAGAGCCTGGGGAACGGGTTCCTCACGTGAAACCGAGGGAGAGGAAGTCCGGGCCGGAAGGCACCTCTCGACTCAGCTCTTGTTACCTGAAGCTCACCCTTACTGCCCCATGCGTGCCTAGGAATGCTAAGGGCTCCACGCTGATTTGGCAGAAAGAAGCCGGTAAAGAAGCCCGGCTTCAGCTCATTCAATGCCTCTCCACAGGGTGGCAGCCTTTTCAACTCTGCTTCAGGGCAAGCGTGGGGAGTGAGTCCCAGCAGAATTCCGAGGGAGAAAGAAGCATGGGCAGAAGGCACCCCTCGACTCAACTCTTGTTTCGGGAACCTAGGTCGGCTCTCCCGCGTGTGCGGGGGGTCCTAAGGGCCGTCCACCCGACGCAAAGGAGCCACACTGGAGAGAACCCGTGCCTCGGCACAGATCGCCCTTCCTGAGCGTGCACTTCATCTCGTGTGTGTTTCTGTGAACGCATGAGAAATGGAACCCAAACGGAACCCGGAGTGAGAAGCAGGCCTGTAAGGAAGGCTGCTGTCGACTCCGCTGTTGTTTTAGGAGATCCGCCCTGCCCTGCCCTGGGTGCCTGGATGCCTGGTTACCGGGCTACTAACACCAGGAATCAATGCTAGAGAGTTCCTGCGCTTTAGTTAACATTGCCGTTCCTGAAGCCAGAGGAATTTCACAGTGCTCGTGCAGGAGAGACGGGGGAAAGGGTCCCGTCCGTGAAATGGAGCGAGAAACAGGCCGCTGCGGAAGGCCGCTCTCAACTCACCTCTTGTGGAGGAGGCCGGTCCCCTTGCCCCGGGTGTGCCTGCAGGCCTACAGCCAAGCCCCTCAGTCGAAGGAACAAGTGTGTAGAGAATTCCTGCTTCAGCGAAAAGAGGCCTTCCCGAGGCTGGAAGCATGTTGCTGTGTGCATGCGTGAGAGAACGGCAAGGGAGTCCCCAACCATTTTCCGTGGGAGACTCAGGCCCCGGAAGAAGGCCGAGCACGACTCCTCACTGGTGTCATGGTCTGTGGGGGGAAGCAGTTTACTCTGCACTGTGGGTGAGAGCCTGGGGACGGGTTCCATACGTAAACTCGATGGAGAAACAGGCCGGTGCAGAAGGCAGCTGTCAGCTCCCTCCTGGGTTACGGGGCTGGTACCGTTGCCCCGTGTGTGCCTGCAGGCCTAAAGCCAAGCACCTAAGTCGAAGGAACAAGTGCGGAGAGAATTCCTGCTTCAGCGGAAATAGGCCTTCCTGAGGCTGGAAGCGTGTTGCTGTGTGCATGCGTGAGCGCACTGCAACGGAGTCCCAAACCATTTTCCGTGGGAGCCTCAGGCCGCTGCAGAAGGCAGCACACGACTCCCCACGTGTTTCAGGAAGCTAGCCCTGCGGCCCCACTTGTGCACGGAAGTCTAATCGCTTGCGTTCTACCTCGAAGAAACAACAGTGTACAGAAGCCGTGCTTTGGCTACCGTCGACCCCTCTGTGGGAGGAAGCAGTTTATGCTGCAGTGTGGGTGAGGTCCTGGGGGGGGGGGGGGGCGGGTTCCATAGGTAAAATCGAGGCAGAACCAGGCCGGCGCAGAAGGCAGCTGTCGACTCACTCCTTGTTTACGAGGCTGGTACCGTTGCCCCGTACGTGTGCCTGCAGGCCTAAAGCCAAGCCCCTGAGTCGAAGGAACAAGTGTGTGGAGAATTCCTGCTTCAGCGAAAAGAGGCCTTCCCGAGGCTGGAAGCATGTTGCTGTGTGCATGCGTGAGAGAACGGCAAGGGAGTCCCCAACCATTTTCCGCGGGAGACTCAGGCCCCGGAAGAAGGCCGAGCACGACTCCCCACTGGTGTCGTGGTCTGTGGGAGGAAGCAGTTCACTCTGCACTGTGGGTGAGAGCCTGCGGACGGGTTCCATTCGTAAACTCGATGGAGAAACAGGCCGGTGCCGAAGGCAGCTGTCAGCTCACTCCTTGTTTACGAGGCTGGTACCGTTGCCCCGTGTGTGCCTGCAGGCCTGAAGCCAAGCACCTAAGTGGAGGGAACAAGTCTGCAGAGAATTCCTGCTTCAGCGAAAAGAGGCCTTCCTGAGGCTGGAAGCATGTTGCTGTGTGCATGCGTGAGAGAACTGCAAGGGAGTCCCAAAACATTTTCCGTGGGAGACTCAGGCCCCGGAAGAAAGCAGAGCACGACTCCCCACTTGTGTCATGGTCTGTGGGAGGAAGCAGTTTACCGTGTACTGTAGCTGAGAGCCTGGGGAACGGGTTCCACCCGTAAAATCGAGGGAGCACCAAGGCCGGCGCGGAAGGCAGCTCTCAGCTCACCTCTTGTTTACGCGCCTACTCCCGTTGCCCCGTGTGTGCGTGCAGGCTTGAAGGCAACCCCCTAACTCGAAGGAACAACTCTGCTGAGAACCCGTGCTTCAGCCGAAAGAGCCGTTCCTGAGGGTGCAAGCATTTTGCTGTGGCAATGCGTGAGAGCACTGCAAGGGAGTCCGGAGGCCTTTTCCGAGTGAGACTCAGGCCCTGGCCGAAGGCAGCACACGGCTCCCCACTTGTTTCAGGAAGCTAGCTCTGCGGCCTCACTTTCGCATGGAAGCCTAATCGCTAGCGTTCGAACTCGAAGAGACAACACGGTAGAGAAACCGTGCTTTAGCTGCCATCCACCTCTCTGAGGGAGGAAGCAGTTTCCAGGCTACCGTGGGGGAGAGCCTGGGGAACGGGTTCCTCACGTGAAACCGAGGGAGAGGAAGTCCGGGCCGGAAGGCACCTCTCGACTCAGCTCTTGTTACCTGAAGCTCACCCTTACTGCCCCATGCGTGCCTAGGAATGCTAAGGGCTCCACGCTGATTTGGCAGAAAGAAGCCGGTAAAGAAGCCCGGCTTCAGCTCATTCAATGCCTCTCCACAGGGTGGCAGCCTTTTCAACTCTGCTTCAGGGCAAGCGTGGGGAGTGAGTCCCAGCAGAATTCCGAGGGAGAAAGAAGCATGGGCAGAAGGCACCCCTCGACTCAACTCTTGTTTCGGGAACCTAGGTCGGCTCTCCCGCGTGTGCGGGGGGTCCTAAGGGCCGTCCACCCGACGCAAAGGAGCCACACTGGAGAGAACCCGTGCCTCGGCACAGATCGCCCTTCCTGAGCGTGCACTTCATCTCGTGTGTGTTTCTGTGAACGCATGAGAAATGGAACCCAAACGGAACCCGGAGTGAGAAGCAGGCCTGTAAGGAAGGCTGCTGTCGACTCCGCTGTTGTTTTAGGAGATCCGCCCTGCCCTGCCCTGGGTGCCTGGATGCCTGGTTACCGGGCTACTAACACCAGGAATCAATGCTAGAGAGTTCCTGCGCTTTAGTTAACATTGCCGTTCCTGAAGCCAGAGGAATTTCACAGTGCTCGTGCAGGAGAGACGGGGGAAAGGGTCCCGTCCGTGAAATGGAGCGAGAAACAGGCCGCTGCGGAAGGCCGCTCTCAACTCACCTCTTGTGGAGGAGGCCGGTCCCCTTGCCCCGGGTGTGCCTGCAGGCCTACAGCCAAGCCCCTCAGTCGAAGGAACAAGTGTGTAGAGAATTCCTGCTTCAGCGAAAAGAGGCCTTCCCGAGGCTGGAAGCATGTTGCTGTGTGCATGCGTGAGAGAACGGCAAGGGAGTCCCCAACCATTTTCCGTGGGAGACTCAGGCCCCGGAAGAAGGCCGAGCACGACTCCTCACTGGTGTCATGGTCTGTGGGGGGAAGCAGTTTACTCTGCACTGTGGGTGAGAGCCTGGGGACGGGTTCCATACGTAAACTCGATGGAGAAACAGGCCGGTGCAGAAGGCAGCTGTCAGCTCCCTCCTGGGTTACGGGGCTGGTACCGTTGCCCCGTGTGTGCCTGCAGGCCTAAAGCCAAGCACCTAAGTCGAAGGAACAAGTGCGGAGAGAATTCCTGCTTCAGCGGAAATAGGCCTTCCTGAGGCTGGAAGCGTGTTGCTGTGTGCATGCGTGAGCGCACTGCAACGGAGTCCCAAACCATTTTCCGTGGGAGCCTCAGGCCGCTGCAGAAGGCAGCACACGACTCCCCACGTGTTTCAGGAAGCTAGCCCTGCGGCCCCACTTGTGCACGGAAGTCTAATCGCTTGCGTTCTACCTCGAAGAAACAACAGTGTACAGAAGCCGTGCTTTGGCTACCGTCGACCCCTCTGTGGGAGGAAGCAGTTTATGCTGCAGTGTGGGTGAGGTCCTGGGGGGGCGGGGGGGGCGGGTTCCATAGGTAAAATCGAGGCAGAACCAGGCCGGCGCAGAAGGCAGCTGTCGACTCACTCCTTGTTTACGAGGCTGGTACCGTTGCCCCGTACGTGTGCCTGCAGGCCTAAAGCCAAGCCCCTGAGTCGAAGGAACAAGTGTGTGGAGAATTCCTGCTTCAGCGAAAAGAGGCCTTCCCGAGGCTGGAAGCATGTTGCTGTGTGCATGCGTGAGAGAACGGCAAGGGAGTCCCCAACCATTTTCCGCGGGAGACTCAGGCCCCGGAAGAAGGCCGAGCACGACTCCCCACTGGTGTCGTGGTCTGTGGGAGGAAGCAGTTCACTCTGCACTGTGGGTGAGAGCCTGCGGACGGGTTCCATTCGTAAACTCGATGGAGAAACAGGCCGGTGCCGAAGGCAGCTGTCAGCTCACTCCTTGTTTACGAGGCTGGTACCGTTGCCCCGTGTGTGCCTGCAGGCCTGAAGCCAAGCACCTAAGTGGAGGGAACAAGTCTGCAGAGAATTCCTGCTTCAGCGAAAAGAGGCCTTCCTGAGGCTGGAAGCATGTTGCTGTGTGCATGCGTGAGAGAACTGCAAGGGAGTCCCAAAACATTTTCCGTGGGAGACTCAGGCCCCGGAAGAAAGCAGAGCACGACTCCCCACTTGTGTCATGGTCTGTGGGAGGAAGCAGTTTACCGTGTACTGTAGCTGAGAGCCTGGGGAACGGGTTCCACCCGTAAAATCGAGGGAGCACCAAGGCCGGCGCGGAAGGCAGCTCTCAGCTCACCTCTTGTTTACGCGCCTACTCCCGTTGCCCCGTGTGTGCGTGCAGGCTTGAAGGCAACCCCCTAACTCGAAGGAACAACTCTGCTGAGAACCCGTGCTTCAGCCGAAAGAGCCGTTCCTGAGGGTGCAAGCATTTTGCTGTGGCAATGCGTGAGAGCACTGCAAGGGAGTCCGGAGGCCTTTTCCGAGTGAGACTCAGGCCCTGGCCGAAGGCAGCACACGGCTCCCCACTTGTTTCAGGAAGCTAGCTCTGCGGCCTCACTTTCGCATGGAAGCCTAATCGCTAGCGTTCGAACTCGAAGAGACAACACGGTAGAGAAACCGTGCTTTAGCTGCCATCCACCTCTCTGAGGGAGGAAGCAGTTTCCAGGCTACCGTGGGGGAGAGCCTGGGGAACGGGTTCCTCACGTGAAACCGAGGGAGAGGAAGTCCGGGCCGGAAGGCACCTCTCGACTCAGCTCTTGTTACCTGAAGCTCACCCTTACTGCCCCATGCGTGCCTAGGAATGCTAAGGGCTCCACGCTGATTTGGCAGAAAGAAGCCGGTAAAGAAGCCCGGCTTCAGCTCATTCAATGCCTCTCCACAGGGTGGCAGCCTTTTCAACTCTGCTTCAGGGCAAGCGTGGGGAGTGAGTCCCAGCAGAATTCCGAGGGAGAAAGAAGCATGGGCAGAAGGCACCCCTCGACTCAACTCTTGTTTCGGGAACCTAGGTCGGCTCTCCCGCGTGTGCGGGGGGTCCTAAGGGCCGTCCACCCGACGCAAAGGAGCCACACTGGAGAGAACCCGTGCCTCGGCACAGATCGCCCTTCCTGAGCGTGCACTTCATCTCGTGTGTGTTTCTGTGAACGCATGAGAAATGGAACCCAAACGGAACCCGGAGTGAGAAGCAGGCCTGTAAGGAAGGCTGCTGTCGACTCCGCTGTTGTTTTAGGAGATCCGCCCTGCCCTGCCCTGGGTGCCTGGATGCCTGGTTACCGGGCTACTAACACCAGGAATCAATGCTAGAGAGTTCCTGCGCTTTAGTTAACATTGCCGTTCCTGAAGCCAGAGGAATTTCACAGTGCTCGTGCAGGAGAGACGGGGGAAAGGGTCCCGTCCGTGAAATGGAGCGAGAAACAGGCCGCTGCGGAAGGCCGCTCTCAACTCACCTCTTGTGGAGGAGGCCGGTCCCCTTGCCCCGGGTGTGCCTGCAGGCCTACAGCCAAGCCCCTCAGTCGAAGGAACAAGTGTGTAGAGAATTCCTGCTTCAGCGAAAAGAGGCCTTCCCGAGGCTGGAAGCATGTTGCTGTGTGCATGCGTGAGAGAACGGCAAGGGAGTCCCCAACCATTTTCCGTGGGAGACTCAGGCCCCGGAAGAAGGCCGAGCACGACTCCTCACTGGTGTCATGGTCTGTGGGGGGAAGCAGTTTACTCTGCACTGTGGGTGAGAGCCTGGGGACGGGTTCCATACGTAAACTCGATGGAGAAACAGGCCGGTGCAGAAGGCAGCTGTCAGCTCCCTCCTGGGTTACGGGGCTGGTACCGTTGCCCCGTGTGTGCCTGCAGGCCTAAAGCCAAGCACCTAAGTCGAAGGAACAAGTGCGGAGAGAATTCCTGCTTCAGCGGAAATAGGCCTTCCTGAGGCTGGAAGCGTGTTGCTGTGTGCATGCGTGAGCGCACTGCAACGGAGTCCCAAACCATTTTCCGTGGGAGCCTCAGGCCGCTGCAGAAGGCAGCACACGACTCCCCACGTGTTTCAGGAAGCTAGCCCTGCGGCCCCACTTGTGCACGGAAGTCTAATCGCTTGCGTTCTACCTCGAAGAAACAACAGTGTACAGAAGCCGTGCTTTGGCTACCGTCGACCCCTCTGTGGGAGGAAGCAGTTTATGCTGCAGTGTGGGTGAGGTCCTGGGGGGGCGGGGGGGGCGGGTTCCATAGGTAAAATCGAGGCAGAACCAGGCCGGCGCAGAAGGCAGCTGTCGACTCACTCCTTGTTTACGAGGCTGGTACCGTTGCCCCGTACGTGTGCCTGCAGGCCTAAAGCCAAGCCCCTGAGTCGAAGGAACAAGTGTGTGGAGAATTCCTGCTTCAGCGAAAAGAGGCCTTCCCGAGGCTGGAAGCATGTTGCTGTGTGCATGCGTGAGAGAACGGCAAGGGAGTCCCCAACCATTTTCCGCGGGAGACTCAGGCCCCGGAAGAAGGCCGAGCACGACTCCCCACTGGTGTCGTGGTCTGTGGGAGGAAGCAGTTCACTCTGCACTGTGGGTGAGAGCCTGCGGACGGGTTCCATTCGTAAACTCGATGGAGAAACAGGCCGGTGCCGAAGGCAGCTGTCAGCTCACTCCTTGTTTACGAGGCTGGTACCGTTGCCCCGTGTGTGCCTGCAGGCCTGAAGCCAAGCACCTAAGTGGAGGGAACAAGTCTGCAGAGAATTCCTGCTTCAGCGAAAAGAGGCCTTCCTGAGGCTGGAAGCATGTTGCTGTGTGCATGCGTGAGAGAACTGCAAGGGAGTCCCAAAACATTTTCCGTGGGAGACTCAGGCCCCGGAAGAAAGCAGAGCACGACTCCCCACTTGTGTCATGGTCTGTGGGAGGAAGCAGTTTACCGTGTACTGTAGCTGAGAGCCTGGGGAACGGGTTCCACCCGTAAAATCGAGGGAGCACCAAGGCCGGCGCGGAAGGCAGCTCTCAGCTCACCTCTTGTTTACGCGCCTACTCCCGTTGCCCCGTGTGTGCGTGCAGGCTTGAAGGCAACCCCCTAACTCGAAGGAACAACTCTGCTGAGAACCCGTGCTTCAGCCGAAAGAGCCGTTCCTGAGGGTGCAAGCATTTTGCTGTGGCAATGCGTGAGAGCACTGCAAGGGAGTCCGGAGGCCTTTTCCGAGTGAGACTCAGGCCCTGGCCGAAGGCAGCACACGGCTCCCCACTTGTTTCAGGAAGCTAGCTCTGCGGCCTCACTTTCGCATGGAAGCCTAATCGCTAGCGTTCGAACTCGAAGAGACAACACGGTAGAGAAACCGTGCTTTAGCTGCCATCCACCTCTCTGAGGGAGGAAGCAGTTTCCAGGCTACCGTGGGGGAGAGCCTGGGGAACGGGTTCCTCACGTGAAACCGAGGGAGAGGAAGTCCGGGCCGGAAGGCACCTCTCGACTCAGCTCTTGTTACCTGAAGCTCACCCTTACTGCCCCATGCGTGCCTAGGAATGCTAAGGGCTCCACGCTGATTTGGCAGAAAGAAGCCGGTAAAGAAGCCCGGCTTCAGCTCATTCAATGCCTCTCCACAGGGTGGCAGCCTTTTCAACTCTGCTTCAGGGCAAGCGTGGGGAGTGAGTCCCAGCAGAATTCCGAGGGAGAAAGAAGCATGGGCAGAAGGCACCCCTCGACTCAACTCTTGTTTCGGGAACCTAGGTCGGCTCTCCCGCGTGTGCGGGGGGTCCTAAGGGCCGTCCACCCGACGCAAAGGAGCCACACTGGAGAGAACCCGTGCCTCGGCACAGATCGCCCTTCCTGAGCGTGCACTTCATCTCGTGTGTGTTTCTGTGAACGCATGAGAAATGGAACCCAAACGGAACCCGGAGTGAGAAGCAGGCCTGTAAGGAAGGCTGCTGTCGACTCCGCTGTTGTTTTAGGAGATCCGCCCTGCCCTGCCCTGGGTGCCTGGATGCCTGGTTACCGGGCTACTAACACCAGGAATCAATGCTAGAGAGTTCCTGCGCTTTAGTTAACATTGCCGTTCCTGAAGCCAGAGGAATTTCACAGTGCTCGTGCAGGAGAGACGGGGGAAAGGGTCCCGTCCGTGAAATGGAGCGAGAAACAGGCCGCTGCGGAAGGCCGCTCTCAACTCACCTCTTGTGGAGGAGGCCGGTCCCCTTGCCCCGGGTGTGCCTGCAGGCCTACAGCCAAGCCCCTCAGTCGAAGGAACAAGTGTGTAGAGAATTCCTGCTTCAGCGAAAAGAGGCCTTCCCGAGGCTGGAAGCATGTTGCTGTGTGCATGCGTGAGAGAACGGCAAGGGAGTCCCCAACCATTTTCCGTGGGAGACTCAGGCCCCGGAAGAAGGCCGAGCACGACTCCTCACTGGTGTCATGGTCTGTGGGGGGAAGCAGTTTACTCTGCACTGTGGGTGAGAGCCTGGGGACGGGTTCCATACGTAAACTCGATGGAGAAACAGGCCGGTGCAGAAGGCAGCTGTCAGCTCCCTCCTGGGTTACGGGGCTGGTACCGTTGCCCCGTGTGTGCCTGCAGGCCTAAAGCCAAGCACCTAAGTCGAAGGAACAAGTGCGGAGAGAATTCCTGCTTCAGCGGAAATAGGCCTTCCTGAGGCTGGAAGCGTGTTGCTGTGTGCATGCGTGAGCGCACTGCAACGGAGTCCCAAACCATTTTCCGTGGGAGCCTCAGGCCGCTGCAGAAGGCAGCACACGACTCCCCACGTGTTTCAGGAAGCTAGCCCTGCGGCCCCACTTGTGCACGGAAGTCTAATCGCTTGCGTTCTACCTCGAAGAAACAACAGTGTACAGAAGCCGTGCTTTGGCTACCGTCGACCCCTCTGTGGGAGGAAGCAGTTTATGCTGCAGTGTGGGTGAGGTCCTGGGGGGGCGGGGGGGGCGGGTTCCATAGGTAAAATCGAGGCAGAACCAGGCCGGCGCAGAAGGCAGCTGTCGACTCACTCCTTGTTTACGAGGCTGGTACCGTTGCCCCGTACGTGTGCCTGCAGGCCTAAAGCCAAGCCCCTGAGTCGAAGGAACAAGTGTGTGGAGAATTCCTGCTTCAGCGAAAAGAGGCCTTCCCGAGGCTGGAAGCATGTTGCTGTGTGCATGCGTGAGAGAACGGCAAGGGAGTCCCCAACCATTTTCCGCGGGAGACTCAGGCCCCGGAAGAAGGCCGAGCACGACTCCCCACTGGTGTCGTGGTCTGTGGGAGGAAGCAGTTCACTCTGCACTGTGGGTGAGAGCCTGCGGACGGGTTCCATTCGTAAACTCGATGGAGAAACAGGCCGGTGCCGAAGGCAGCTGTCAGCTCACTCCTTGTTTACGAGGCTGGTACCGTTGCCCCGTGTGTGCCTGCAGGCCTGAAGCCAAGCACCTAAGTGGAGGGAACAAGTCTGCAGAGAATTCCTGCTTCAGCGAAAAGAGGCCTTCCTGAGGCTGGAAGCATGTTGCTGTGTGCATGCGTGAGAGAACTGCAAGGGAGTCCCAAAACATTTTCCGTGGGAGACTCAGGCCCCGGAAGAAAGCAGAGCACGACTCCCCACTTGTGTCATGGTCTGTGGGAGGAAGCAGTTTACCGTGTACTGTAGCTGAGAGCCTGGGGAACGGGTTCCACCCGTAAAATCGAGGGAGCACCAAGGCCGGCGCGGAAGGCAGCTCTCAGCTCACCTCTTGTTTACGCGCCTACTCCCGTTGCCCCGTGTGTGCGTGCAGGCTTGAAGGCAACCCCCTAACTCGAAGGAACAACTCTGCTGAGAACCCGTGCTTCAGCCGAAAGAGCCGTTCCTGAGGGTGCAAGCATTTTGCTGTGGCAATGCGTGAGAGCACTGCAAGGGAGTCCGGAGGCCTTTTCCGAGTGAGACTCAGGCCCTGGCCGAAGGCAGCACACGGCTCCCCACTTGTTTCAGGAAGCTAGCTCTGCGGCCTCACTTTCGCATGGAAGCCTAATCGCTAGCGTTCGAACTCGAAGAGACAACACGGTAGAGAAACCGTGCTTTAGCTGCCATCCACCTCTCTGAGGGAGGAAGCAGTTTCCAGGCTACCGTGGGGGAGAGCCTGGGGAACGGGTTCCTCACGTGAAACCGAGGGAGAGGAAGTCCGGGCCGGAAGGCACCTCTCGACTCAGCTCTTGTTACCTGAAGCTCACCCTTACTGCCCCATGCGTGCCTAGGAATGCTAAGGGCTCCACGCTGATTTGGCAGAAAGAAGCCGGTAAAGAAGCCCGGCTTCAGCTCATTCAATGCCTCTCCACAGGGTGGCAGCCTTTTCAACTCTGCTTCAGGGCAAGCGTGGGGAGTGAGTCCCAGCAGAATTCCGAGGGAGAAAGAAGCATGGGCAGAAGGCACCCCTCGACTCAACTCTTGTTTCGGGAACCTAGGTCGGCTCTCCCGCGTGTGCGGGGGGTCCTAAGGGCCGTCCACCCGACGCAAAGGAGCCACACTGGAGAGAACCCGTGCCTCGGCACAGATCGCCCTTCCTGAGCGTGCACTTCATCTCGTGTGTGTTTCTGTGAACGCATGAGAAATGGAACCCAAACGGAACCCGGAGTGAGAAGCAGGCCTGTAAGGAAGGCTGCTGTCGACTCCGCTGTTGTTTTAGGAGATCCGCCCTGCCCTGCCCTGGGTGCCTGGATGCCTGGTTACCGGGCTACTAACACCAGGAATCAATGCTAGAGAGTTCCTGCGCTTTAGTTAACATTGCCGTTCCTGAAGCCAGAGGAATTTCACAGTGCTCGTGCAGGAGAGACGGGGGAAAGGGTCCCGTCCGTGAAATGGAGCGAGAAACAGGCCGCTGCGGAAGGCCGCTCTCAACTCACCTCTTGTGGAGGAGGCCGGTCCCCTTGCCCCGGGTGTGCCTGCAGGCCTACAGCCAAGCCCCTCAGTCGAAGGAACAAGTGTGTAGAGAATTCCTGCTTCAGCGAAAAGAGGCCTTCCCGAGGCTGGAAGCATGTTGCTGTGTGCATGCGTGAGAGAACGGCAAGGGAGTCCCCAACCATTTTCCGTGGGAGACTCAGGCCCCGGAAGAAGGCCGAGCACGACTCCTCACTGGTGTCATGGTCTGTGGGGGGAAGCAGTTTACTCTGCACTGTGGGTGAGAGCCTGGGGACGGGTTCCATACGTAAACTCGATGGAGAAACAGGCCGGTGCAGAAGGCAGCTGTCAGCTCCCTCCTGGGTTACGGGGCTGGTACCGTTGCCCCGTGTGTGCCTGCAGGCCTAAAGCCAAGCACCTAAGTCGAAGGAACAAGTGCGGAGAGAATTCCTGCTTCAGCGGAAATAGGCCTTCCTGAGGCTGGAAGCGTGTTGCTGTGTGCATGCGTGAGCGCACTGCAACGGAGTCCCAAACCATTTTCCGTGGGAGCCTCAGGCCGCTGCAGAAGGCAGCACACGACTCCCCACGTGTTTCAGGAAGCTAGCCCTGCGGCCCCACTTGTGCACGGAAGTCTAATCGCTTGCGTTCTACCTCGAAGAAACAACAGTGTACAGAAGCCGTGCTTTGGCTACCGTCGACCCCTCTGTGGGAGGAAGCAGTTTATGCTGCAGTGTGGGTGAGGTCCTGGGGGGGCGGGGGGGGCGGGTTCCATAGGTAAAATCGAGGCAGAACCAGGCCGGCGCAGAAGGCAGCTGTCGACTCACTCCTTGTTTACGAGGCTGGTACCGTTGCCCCGTACGTGTGCCTGCAGGCCTAAAGCCAAGCCCCTGAGTCGAAGGAACAAGTGTGTGGAGAATTCCTGCTTCAGCGAAAAGAGGCCTTCCCGAGGCTGGAAGCATGTTGCTGTGTGCATGCGTGAGAGAACGGCAAGGGAGTCCCCAACCATTTTCCGCGGGAGACTCAGGCCCCGGAAGAAGGCCGAGCACGACTCCCCACTGGTGTCGTGGTCTGTGGGAGGAAGCAGTTCACTCTGCACTGTGGGTGAGAGCCTGCGGACGGGTTCCATTCGTAAACTCGATGGAGAAACAGGCCGGTGCCGAAGGCAGCTGTCAGCTCACTCCTTGTTTACGAGGCTGGTACCGTTGCCCCGTGTGTGCCTGCAGGCCTGAAGCCAAGCACCTAAGTGGAGGGAACAAGTCTGCAGAGAATTCCTGCTTCAGCGAAAAGAGGCCTTCCTGAGGCTGGAAGCATGTTGCTGTGTGCATGCGTGAGAGAACTGCAAGGGAGTCCCAAAACATTTTCCGTGGGAGACTCAGGCCCCGGAAGAAAGCAGAGCACGACTCCCCACTTGTGTCATGGTCTGTGGGAGGAAGCAGTTTACCGTGTACTGTAGCTGAGAGCCTGGGGAACGGGTTCCACCCGTAAAATCGAGGGAGCACCAAGGCCGGCGCGGAAGGCAGCTCTCAGCTCACCTCTTGTTTACGCGCCTACTCCCGTTGCCCCGTGTGTGCGTGCAGGCTTGAAGGCAACCCCCTAACTCGAAGGAACAACTCTGCTGAGAACCCGTGCTTCAGCCGAAAGAGCCGTTCCTGAGGGTGCAAGCATTTTGCTGTGGCAATGCGTGAGAGCACTGCAAGGGAGTCCGGAGGCCTTTTCCGAGTGAGACTCAGGCCCTGGCCGAAGGCAGCACACGGCTCCCCACTTGTTTCAGGAAGCTAGCTCTGCGGCCTCACTTTCGCATGGAAGCCTAATCGCTAGCGTTCGAACTCGAAGAGACAACACGGTAGAGAAACCGTGCTTTAGCTGCCATCCACCTCTCTGAGGGAGGAAGCAGTTTCCAGGCTACCGTGGGGGAGAGCCTGGGGAACGGGTTCCTCACGTGAAACCGAGGGAGAGGAAGTCCGGGCCGGAAGGCACCTCTCGACTCAGCTCTTGTTACCTGAAGCTCACCCTTACTGCCCCATGCGTGCCTAGGAATGCTAAGGGCTCCACGCTGATTTGGCAGAAAGAAGCCGGTAAAGAAGCCCGGCTTCAGCTCATTCAATGCCTCTCCACAGGGTGGCAGCCTTTTCAACTCTGCTTCAGGGCAAGCGTGGGGAGTGAGTCCCAGCAGAATTCCGAGGGAGAAAGAAGCATGGGCAGAAGGCACCCCTCGACTCAACTCTTGTTTCGGGAACCTAGGTCGGCTCTCCCGCGTGTGCGGGGGGTCCTAAGGGCCGTCCACCCGACGCAAAGGAGCCACACTGGAGAGAACCCGTGCCTCGGCACAGATCGCCCTTCCTGAGCGTGCACTTCATCTCGTGTGTGTTTCTGTGAACGCATGAGAAATGGAACCCAAACGGAACCCGGAGTGAGAAGCAGGCCTGTAAGGAAGGCTGCTGTCGACTCCGCTGTTGTTTTAGGAGATCCGCCCTGCCCTGCCCTGGGTGCCTGGATGCCTGGTTACCGGGCTACTAACACCAGGAATCAATGCTAGAGAGTTCCTGCGCTTTAGTTAACATTGCCGTTCCTGAAGCCAGAGGAATTTCACAGTGCTCGTGCAGGAGAGACGGGGGAAAGGGTCCCGTCCGTGAAATGGAGCGAGAAACAGGCCGCTGCGGAAGGCCGCTCTCAACTCACCTCTTGTGGAGGAGGCCGGTCCCCTTGCCCCGGGTGTGCCTGCAGGCCTACAGCCAAGCCCCTCAGTCGAAGGAACAAGTGTGTAGAGAATTCCTGCTTCAGCGAAAAGAGGCCTTCCCGAGGCTGGAAGCATGTTGCTGTGTGCATGCGTGAGAGAACGGCAAGGGAGTCCCCAACCATTTTCCGTGGGAGACTCAGGCCCCGGAAGAAGGCCGAGCACGACTCCTCACTGGTGTCATGGTCTGTGGGGGGAAGCAGTTTACTCTGCACTGTGGGTGAGAGCCTGGGGACGGGTTCCATACGTAAACTCGATGGAGAAACAGGCCGGTGCAGAAGGCAGCTGTCAGCTCCCTCCTGGGTTACGGGGCTGGTACCGTTGCCCCGTGTGTGCCTGCAGGCCTAAAGCCAAGCACCTAAGTCGAAGGAACAAGTGCGGAGAGAATTCCTGCTTCAGCGGAAATAGGCCTTCCTGAGGCTGGAAGCGTGTTGCTGTGTGCATGCGTGAGCGCACTGCAACGGAGTCCCAAACCATTTTCCGTGGGAGCCTCAGGCCGCTGCAGAAGGCAGCACACGACTCCCCACGTGTTTCAGGAAGCTAGCCCTGCGGCCCCACTTGTGCACGGAAGTCTAATCGCTTGCGTTCTACCTCGAAGAAACAACAGTGTACAGAAGCCGTGCTTTGGCTACCGTCGACCCCTCTGTGGGAGGAAGCAGTTTATGCTGCAGTGTGGGTGAGGTCCTGGGGGGGCGGGGGGGGCGGGTTCCATAGGTAAAATCGAGGCAGAACCAGGCCGGCGCAGAAGGCAGCTGTCGACTCACTCCTTGTTTACGAGGCTGGTACCGTTGCCCCGTACGTGTGCCTGCAGGCCTAAAGCCAAGCCCCTGAGTCGAAGGAACAAGTGTGTGGAGAATTCCTGCTTCAGCGAAAAGAGGCCTTCCCGAGGCTGGAAGCATGTTGCTGTGTGCATGCGTGAGAGAACGGCAAGGGAGTCCCCAACCATTTTCCGCGGGAGACTCAGGCCCCGGAAGAAGGCCGAGCACGACTCCCCACTGGTGTCGTGGTCTGTGGGAGGAAGCAGTTCACTCTGCACTGTGGGTGAGAGCCTGCGGACGGGTTCCATTCGTAAACTCGATGGAGAAACAGGCCGGTGCCGAAGGCAGCTGTCAGCTCACTCCTTGTTTACGAGGCTGGTACCGTTGCCCCGTGTGTGCCTGCAGGCCTGAAGCCAAGCACCTAAGTGGAGGGAACAAGTCTGCAGAGAATTCCTGCTTCAGCGAAAAGAGGCCTTCCTGAGGCTGGAAGCATGTTGCTGTGTGCATGCGTGAGAGAACTGCAAGGGAGTCCCAAAACATTTTCCGTGGGAGACTCAGGCCCCGGAAGAAAGCAGAGCACGACTCCCCACTTGTGTCATGGTCTGTGGGAGGAAGCAGTTTACCGTGTACTGTAGCTGAGAGCCTGGGGAACGGGTTCCACCCGTAAAATCGAGGGAGCACCAAGGCCGGCGCGGAAGGCAGCTCTCAGCTCACCTCTTGTTTACGCGCCTACTCCCGTTGCCCCGTGTGTGCGTGCAGGCTTGAAGGCAACCCCCTAACTCGAAGGAACAACTCTGCTGAGAACCCGTGCTTCAGCCGAAAGAGCCGTTCCTGAGGGTGCAAGCATTTTGCTGTGGCAATGCGTGAGAGCACTGCAAGGGAGTCCGGAGGCCTTTTCCGAGTGAGACTCAGGCCCTGGCCGAAGGCAGCACACGGCTCCCCACTTGTTTCAGGAAGCTAGCTCTGCGGCCTCACTTTCGCATGGAAGCCTAATCGCTAGCGTTCGAACTCGAAGAGACAACACGGTAGAGAAACCGTGCTTTAGCTGCCATCCACCTCTCTGAGGGAGGAAGCAGTTTCCAGGCTACCGTGGGGGAGAGCCTGGGGAACGGGTTCCTCACGTGAAACCGAGGGAGAGGAAGTCCGGGCCGGAAGGCACCTCTCGACTCAGCTCTTGTTACCTGAAGCTCACCCTTACTGCCCCATGCGTGCCTAGGAATGCTAAGGGCTCCACGCTGATTTGGCAGAAAGAAGCCGGTAAAGAAGCCCGGCTTCAGCTCATTCAATGCCTCTCCACAGGGTGGCAGCCTTTTCAACTCTGCTTCAGGGCAAGCGTGGGGAGTGAGTCCCAGCAGAATTCCGAGGGAGAAAGAAGCATGGGCAGAAGGCACCCCTCGACTCAACTCTTGTTTCGGGAACCTAGGTCGGCTCTCCCGCGTGTGCGGGGGGTCCTAAGGGCCGTCCACCCGACGCAAAGGAGCCACACTGGAGAGAACCCGTGCCTCGGCACAGATCGCCCTTCCTGAGCGTGCACTTCATCTCGTGTGTGTTTCTGTGAACGCATGAGAAATGGAACCCAAACGGAACCCGGAGTGAGAAGCAGGCCTGTAAGGAAGGCTGCTGTCGACTCCGCTGTTGTTTTAGGAGATCCGCCCTGCCCTGCCCTGGGTGCCTGGATGCCTGGTTACCGGGCTACTAACACCAGGAATCAATGCTAGAGAGTTCCTGCGCTTTAGTTAACATTGCCGTTCCTGAAGCCAGAGGAATTTCACAGTGCTCGTGCAGGAGAGACGGGGGAAAGGGTCCCGTCCGTGAAATGGAGCGAGAAACAGGCCGCTGCGGAAGGCCGCTCTCAACTCACCTCTTGTGGAGGAGGCCGGTCCCCTTGCCCCGGGTGTGCCTGCAGGCCTACAGCCAAGCCCCTCAGTCGAAGGAACAAGTGTGTAGAGAATTCCTGCTTCAGCGAAAAGAGGCCTTCCCGAGGCTGGAAGCATGTTGCTGTGTGCATGCGTGAGAGAACGGCAAGGGAGTCCCCAACCATTTTCCGTGGGAGACTCAGGCCCCGGAAGAAGGCCGAGCACGACTCCTCACTGGTGTCATGGTCTGTGGGGGGAAGCAGTTTACTCTGCACTGTGGGTGAGAGCCTGGGGACGGGTTCCATACGTAAACTCGATGGAGAAACAGGCCGGTGCAGAAGGCAGCTGTCAGCTCCCTCCTGGGTTACGGGGCTGGTACCGTTGCCCCGTGTGTGCCTGCAGGCCTAAAGCCAAGCACCTAAGTCGAAGGAACAAGTGCGGAGAGAATTCCTGCTTCAGCGGAAATAGGCCTTCCTGAGGCTGGAAGCGTGTTGCTGTGTGCATGCGTGAGCGCACTGCAACGGAGTCCCAAACCATTTTCCGTGGGAGCCTCAGGCCGCTGCAGAAGGCAGCACACGACTCCCCACGTGTTTCAGGAAGCTAGCCCTGCGGCCCCACTTGTGCACGGAAGTCTAATCGCTTGCGTTCTACCTCGAAGAAACAACAGTGTACAGAAGCCGTGCTTTGGCTACCGTCGACCCCTCTGTGGGAGGAAGCAGTTTATGCTGCAGTGTGGGTGAGGTCCTGGGGGGGGGGGGGGGGCGGGTTCCATAGGTAAAATCGAGGCAGAACCAGGCCGGCGCAGAAGGCAGCTGTCGACTCACTCCTTGTTTACGAGGCTGGTACCGTTGCCCCGTACGTGTGCCTGCAGGCCTAAAGCCAAGCCCCTGAGTCGAAGGAACAAGTGTGTGGAGAATTCCTGCTTCAGCGAAAAGAGGCCTTCCCGAGGCTGGAAGCATGTTGCTGTGTGCATGCGTGAGAGAACGGCAAGGGAGTCCCCAACCATTTTCCGCGGGAGACTCAGGCCCCGGAAGAAGGCCGAGCACGACTCCCCACTGGTGTCGTGGTCTGTGGGAGGAAGCAGTTCACTCTGCACTGTGGGTGAGAGCCTGCGGACGGGTTCCATTCGTAAACTCGATGGAGAAACAGGCCGGTGCCGAAGGCAGCTGTCAGCTCACTCCTTGTTTACGAGGCTGGTACCGTTGCCCCGTGTGTGCCTGCAGGCCTGAAGCCAAGCACCTAAGTGGAGGGAACAAGTCTGCAGAGAATTCCTGCTTCAGCGAAAAGAGGCCTTCCTGAGGCTGGAAGCATGTTGCTGTGTGCATGCGTGAGAGAACTGCAAGGGAGTCCCAAAACATTTTCCGTGGGAGACTCAGGCCCCGGAAGAAAGCAGAGCACGACTCCCCACTTGTGTCATGGTCTGTGGGAGGAAGCAGTTTACCGTGTACTGTAGCTGAGAGCCTGGGGAACGGGTTCCACCCGTAAAATCGAGGGAGCACCAAGGCCGGCGCGGAAGGCAGCTCTCAGCTCACCTCTTGTTTACGCGCCTACTCCCGTTGCCCCGTGTGTGCGTGCAGGCTTGAAGGCAACCCCCTAACTCGAAGGAACAACTCTGCTGAGAACCCGTGCTTCAGCCGAAAGAGCCGTTCCTGAGGGTGCAAGCATTTTGCTGTGGCAATGCGTGAGAGCACTGCAAGGGAGTCCGGAGGCCTTTTCCGAGTGAGACTCAGGCCCTGGCCGAAGGCAGCACACGGCTCCCCACTTGTTTCAGGAAGCTAGCTCTGCGGCCTCACTTTCGCATGGAAGCCTAATCGCTAGCGTTCGAACTCGAAGAGACAACACGGTAGAGAAACCGTGCTTTAGCTGCCATCCACCTCTCTGAGGGAGGAAGCAGTTTCCAGGCTACCGTGGGGGAGAGCCTGGGGAACGGGTTCCTCACGTGAAACCGAGGGAGAGGAAGTCCGGGCCGGAAGGCACCTCTCGACTCAGCTCTTGTTACCTGAAGCTCACCCTTACTGCCCCATGCGTGCCTAGGAATGCTAAGGGCTCCACGCTGATTTGGCAGAAAGAAGCCGGTAAAGAAGCCCGGCTTCAGCTCATTCAATGCCTCTCCACAGGGTGGCAGCCTTTTCAACTCTGCTTCAGGGCAAGCGTGGGGAGTGAGTCCCAGCAGAATTCCGAGGGAGAAAGAAGCATGGGCAGAAGGCACCCCTCGACTCAACTCTTGTTTCGGGAACCTAGGTCGGCTCTCCCGCGTGTGCGGGGGGTCCTAAGGGCCGTCCACCCGACGCAAAGGAGCCACACTGGAGAGAACCCGTGCCTCGGCACAGATCGCCCTTCCTGAGCGTGCACTTCATCTCGTGTGTGTTTCTGTGAACGCATGAGAAATGGAACCCAAACGGAACCCGGAGTGAGAAGCAGGCCTGTAAGGAAGGCTGCTGTCGACTCCGCTGTTGTTTTAGGAGATCCGCCCTGCCCTGCCCTGGGTGCCTGGATGCCTGGTTACCGGGCTACTAACACCAGGAATCAATGCTAGAGAGTTCCTGCGCTTTAGTTAACATTGCCGTTCCTGAAGCCAGAGGAATTTCACAGTGCTCGTGCAGGAGAGACGGGGGAAAGGGTCCCGTCCGTGAAATGGAGCGAGAAACAGGCCGCTGCGGAAGGCCGCTCTCAACTCACCTCTTGTGGAGGAGGCCGGTCCCCTTGCCCCGGGTGTGCCTGCAGGCCTACAGCCAAGCCCCTCAGTCGAAGGAACAAGTGTGTAGAGAATTCCTGCTTCAGCGAAAAGAGGCCTTCCCGAGGCTGGAAGCATGTTGCTGTGTGCATGCGTGAGAGAACGGCAAGGGAGTCCCCAACCATTTTCCGTGGGAGACTCAGGCCCCGGAAGAAGGCCGAGCACGACTCCTCACTGGTGTCATGGTCTGTGGGGGGAAGCAGTTTACTCTGCACTGTGGGTGAGAGCCTGGGGACGGGTTCCATACGTAAACTCGATGGAGAAACAGGCCGGTGCAGAAGGCAGCTGTCAGCTCCCTCCTGGGTTACGGGGCTGGTACCGTTGCCCCGTGTGTGCCTGCAGGCCTAAAGCCAAGCACCTAAGTCGAAGGAACAAGTGCGGAGAGAATTCCTGCTTCAGCGGAAATAGGCCTTCCTGAGGCTGGAAGCGTGTTGCTGTGTGCATGCGTGAGCGCACTGCAACGGAGTCCCAAACCATTTTCCGTGGGAGCCTCAGGCCGCTGCAGAAGGCAGCACACGACTCCCCACGTGTTTCAGGAAGCTAGCCCTGCGGCCCCACTTGTGCACGGAAGTCTAATCGCTTGCGTTCTACCTCGAAGAAACAACAGTGTACAGAAGCCGTGCTTTGGCTACCGTCGACCCCTCTGTGGGAGGAAGCAGTTTATGCTGCAGTGTGGGTGAGGTCCTGGGGGGGGGGGGGGGGCGGGTTCCATAGGTAAAATCGAGGCAGAACCAGGCCGGCGCAGAAGGCAGCTGTCGACTCACTCCTTGTTTACGAGGCTGGTACCGTTGCCCCGTACGTGTGCCTGCAGGCCTAAAGCCAAGCCCCTGAGTCGAAGGAACAAGTGTGTGGAGAATTCCTGCTTCAGCGAAAAGAGGCCTTCCCGAGGCTGGAAGCATGTTGCTGTGTGCATGCGTGAGAGAACGGCAAGGGAGTCCCCAACCATTTTCCGCGGGAGACTCAGGCCCCGGAAGAAGGCCGAGCACGACTCCCCACTGGTGTCGTGGTCTGTGGGAGGAAGCAGTTCACTCTGCACTGTGGGTGAGAGCCTGCGGACGGGTTCCATTCGTAAACTCGATGGAGAAACAGGCCGGTGCCGAAGGCAGCTGTCAGCTCACTCCTTGTTTACGAGGCTGGTACCGTTGCCCCGTGTGTGCCTGCAGGCCTGAAGCCAAGCACCTAAGTGGAGGGAACAAGTCTGCAGAGAATTCCTGCTTCAGCGAAAAGAGGCCTTCCTGAGGCTGGAAGCATGTTGCTGTGTGCATGCGTGAGAGAACTGCAAGGGAGTCCCAAAACATTTTCCGTGGGAGACTCAGGCCCCGGAAGAAAGCAGAGCACGACTCCCCACTTGTGTCATGGTCTGTGGGAGGAAGCAGTTTACCGTGTACTGTAGCTGAGAGCCTGGGGAACGGGTTCCACCCGTAAAATCGAGGGAGCACCAAGGCCGGCGCGGAAGGCAGCTCTCAGCTCACCTCTTGTTTACGCGCCTACTCCCGTTGCCCCGTGTGTGCGTGCAGGCTTGAAGGCAACCCCCTAACTCGAAGGAACAACTCTGCTGAGAACCCGTGCTTCAGCCGAAAGAGCCGTTCCTGAGGGTGCAAGCATTTTGCTGTGGCAATGCGTGAGAGCACTGCAAGGGAGTCCGGAGGCCTTTTCCGAGTGAGACTCAGGCCCTGGCCGAAGGCAGCACACGGCTCCCCACTTGTTTCAGGAAGCTAGCTCTGCGGCCTCACTTTCGCATGGAAGCCTAATCGCTAGCGTTCGAACTCGAAGAGACAACACGGTAGAGAAACCGTGCTTTAGCTGCCATCCACCTCTCTGAGGGAGGAAGCAGTTTCCAGGCTACCGTGGGGGAGAGCCTGGGGAACGGGTTCCTCACGTGAAACCGAGGGAGAGGAAGTCCGGGCCGGAAGGCACCTCTCGACTCAGCTCTTGTTACCTGAAGCTCACCCTTACTGCCCCATGCGTGCCTAGGAATGCTAAGGGCTCCACGCTGATTTGGCAGAAAGAAGCCGGTAAAGAAGCCCGGCTTCAGCTCATTCAATGCCTCTCCACAGGGTGGCAGCCTTTTCAACTCTGCTTCAGGGCAAGCGTGGGGAGTGAGTCCCAGCAGAATTCCGAGGGAGAAAGAAGCATGGGCAGAAGGCACCCCTCGACTCAACTCTTGTTTCGGGAACCTAGGTCGGCTCTCCCGCGTGTGCGGGGGGTCCTAAGGGCCGTCCACCCGACGCAAAGGAGCCACACTGGAGAGAACCCGTGCCTCGGCACAGATCGCCCTTCCTGAGCGTGCACTTCATCTCGTGTGTGTTTCTGTGAACGCATGAGAAATGGAACCCAAACGGAACCCGGAGTGAGAAGCAGGCCTGTAAGGAAGGCTGCTGTCGACTCCGCTGTTGTTTTAGGAGATCCGCCCTGCCCTGCCCTGGGTGCCTGGATGCCTGGTTACCGGGCTACTAACACCAGGAATCAATGCTAGAGAGTTCCTGCGCTTTAGTTAACATTGCCGTTCCTGAAGCCAGAGGAATTTCACAGTGCTCGTGCAGGAGAGACGGGGGAAAGGGTCCCGTCCGTGAAATGGAGCGAGAAACAGGCCGCTGCGGAAGGCCGCTCTCAACTCACCTCTTGTGGAGGAGGCCGGTCCCCTTGCCCCGGGTGTGCCTGCAGGCCTACAGCCAAGCCCCTCAGTCGAAGGAACAAGTGTGTAGAGAATTCCTGCTTCAGCGAAAAGAGGCCTTCCCGAGGCTGGAAGCATGTTGCTGTGTGCATGCGTGAGAGAACGGCAAGGGAGTCCCCAACCATTTTCCGTGGGAGACTCAGGCCCCGGAAGAAGGCCGAGCACGACTCCTCACTGGTGTCATGGTCTGTGGGGGGAAGCAGTTTACTCTGCACTGTGGGTGAGAGCCTGGGGACGGGTTCCATACGTAAACTCGATGGAGAAACAGGCCGGTGCAGAAGGCAGCTGTCAGCTCCCTCCTGGGTTACGGGGCTGGTACCGTTGCCCCGTGTGTGCCTGCAGGCCTAAAGCCAAGCACCTAAGTCGAAGGAACAAGTGCGGAGAGAATTCCTGCTTCAGCGGAAATAGGCCTTCCTGAGGCTGGAAGCGTGTTGCTGTGTGCATGCGTGAGCGCACTGCAACGGAGTCCCAAACCATTTTCCGTGGGAGCCTCAGGCCGCTGCAGAAGGCAGCACACGACTCCCCACGTGTTTCAGGAAGCTAGCCCTGCGGCCCCACTTGTGCACGGAAGTCTAATCGCTTGCGTTCTACCTCGAAGAAACAACAGTGTACAGAAGCCGTGCTTTGGCTACCGTCGACCCCTCTGTGGGAGGAAGCAGTTTATGCTGCAGTGTGGGTGAGGTCCTGGGGGGGGGGGGGGGGGGCGGGTTCCATAGGTAAAATCGAGGCAGAACCAGGCCGGCGCAGAAGGCAGCTGTCGACTCACTCCTTGTTTACGAGGCTGGTACCGTTGCCCCGTACGTGTGCCTGCAGGCCTAAAGCCAAGCCCCTGAGTCGAAGGAACAAGTGTGTGGAGAATTCCTGCTTCAGCGAAAAGAGGCCTTCCCGAGGCTGGAAGCATGTTGCTGTGTGCATGCGTGAGAGAACGGCAAGGGAGTCCCCAACCATTTTCCGCGGGAGACTCAGGCCCCGGAAGAAGGCCGAGCACGACTCCCCACTGGTGTCGTGGTCTGTGGGAGGAAGCAGTTCACTCTGCACTGTGGGTGAGAGCCTGCGGACGGGTTCCATTCGTAAACTCGATGGAGAAACAGGCCGGTGCCGAAGGCAGCTGTCAGCTCACTCCTTGTTTACGAGGCTGGTACCGTTGCCCCGTGTGTGCCTGCAGGCCTGAAGCCAAGCACCTAAGTGGAGGGAACAAGTCTGCAGAGAATTCCTGCTTCAGCGAAAAGAGGCCTTCCTGAGGCTGGAAGCATGTTGCTGTGTGCATGCGTGAGAGAACTGCAAGGGAGTCCCAAAACATTTTCCGTGGGAGACTCAGGCCCCGGAAGAAAGCAGAGCACGACTCCCCACTTGTGTCATGGTCTGTGGGAGGAAGCAGTTTACCGTGTACTGTAGCTGAGAGCCTGGGGAACGGGTTCCACCCGTAAAATCGAGGGAGCACCAAGGCCGGCGCGGAAGGCAGCTCTCAGCTCACCTCTTGTTTACGCGCCTACTCCCGTTGCCCCGTGTGTGCGTGCAGGCTTGAAGGCAACCCCCTAACTCGAAGGAACAACTCTGCTGAGAACCCGTGCTTCAGCCGAAAGAGCCGTTCCTGAGGGTGCAAGCATTTTGCTGTGGCAATGCGTGAGAGCACTGCAAGGGAGTCCGGAGGCCTTTTCCGAGTGAGACTCAGGCCCTGGCCGAAGGCAGCACACGGCTCCCCACTTGTTTCAGGAAGCTAGCTCTGCGGCCTCACTTTCGCATGGAAGCCTAATCGCTAGCGTTCGAACTCGAAGAGACAACACGGTAGAGAAACCGTGCTTTAGCTGCCATCCACCTCTCTGAGGGAGGAAGCAGTTTCCAGGCTACCGTGGGGGAGAGCCTGGGGAACGGGTTCCTCACGTGAAACCGAGGGAGAGGAAGTCCGGGCCGGAAGGCACCTCTCGACTCAGCTCTTGTTACCTGAAGCTCACCCTTACTGCCCCATGCGTGCCTAGGAATGCTAAGGGCTCCACGCTGATTTGGCAGAAAGAAGCCGGTAAAGAAGCCCGGCTTCAGCTCATTCAATGCCTCTCCACAGGGTGGCAGCCTTTTCAACTCTGCTTCAGGGCAAGCGTGGGGAGTGAGTCCCAGCAGAATTCCGAGGGAGAAAGAAGCATGGGCAGAAGGCACCCCTCGACTCAACTCTTGTTTCGGGAACCTAGGTCGGCTCTCCCGCGTGTGCGGGGGGTCCTAAGGGCCGTCCACCCGACGCAAAGGAGCCACACTGGAGAGAACCCGTGCCTCGGCACAGATCGCCCTTCCTGAGCGTGCACTTCATCTCGTGTGTGTTTCTGTGAACGCATGAGAAATGGAACCCAAACGGAACCCGGAGTGAGAAGCAGGCCTGTAAGGAAGGCTGCTGTCGACTCCGCTGTTGTTTTAGGAGATCCGCCCTGCCCTGCCCTGGGTGCCTGGATGCCTGGTTACCGGGCTACTAACACCAGGAATCAATGCTAGAGAGTTCCTGCGCTTTAGTTAACATTGCCGTTCCTGAAGCCAGAGGAATTTCACAGTGCTCGTGCAGGAGAGACGGGGGAAAGGGTCCCGTCCGTGAAATGGAGCGAGAAACAGGCCGCTGCGGAAGGCCGCTCTCAACTCACCTCTTGTGGAGGAGGCCGGTCCCCTTGCCCCGGGTGTGCCTGCAGGCCTACAGCCAAGCCCCTCAGTCGAAGGAACAAGTGTGTAGAGAATTCCTGCTTCAGCGAAAAGAGGCCTTCCCGAGGCTGGAAGCATGTTGCTGTGTGCATGCGTGAGAGAACGGCAAGGGAGTCCCCAACCATTTTCCGTGGGAGACTCAGGCCCCGGAAGAAGGCCGAGCACGACTCCTCACTGGTGTCATGGTCTGTGGGGGGAAGCAGTTTACTCTGCACTGTGGGTGAGAGCCTGGGGACGGGTTCCATACGTAAACTCGATGGAGAAACAGGCCGGTGCAGAAGGCAGCTGTCAGCTCCCTCCTGGGTTACGGGGCTGGTACCGTTGCCCCGTGTGTGCCTGCAGGCCTAAAGCCAAGCACCTAAGTCGAAGGAACAAGTGCGGAGAGAATTCCTGCTTCAGCGGAAATAGGCCTTCCTGAGGCTGGAAGCGTGTTGCTGTGTGCATGCGTGAGCGCACTGCAACGGAGTCCCAAACCATTTTCCGTGGGAGCCTCAGGCCGCTGCAGAAGGCAGCACACGACTCCCCACGTGTTTCAGGAAGCTAGCCCTGCGGCCCCACTTGTGCACGGAAGTCTAATCGCTTGCGTTCTACCTCGAAGAAACAACAGTGTACAGAAGCCGTGCTTTGGCTACCGTCGACCCCTCTGTGGGAGGAAGCAGTTTATGCTGCAGTGTGGGTGAGGTCCTGGGGGGGGGGGGGGGGGCGGGTTCCATAGGTAAAATCGAGGCAGAACCAGGCCGGCGCAGAAGGCAGCTGTCGACTCACTCCTTGTTTACGAGGCTGGTACCGTTGCCCCGTACGTGTGCCTGCAGGCCTAAAGCCAAGCCCCTGAGTCGAAGGAACAAGTGTGTGGAGAATTCCTGCTTCAGCGAAAAGAGGCCTTCCCGAGGCTGGAAGCATGTTGCTGTGTGCATGCGTGAGAGAACGGCAAGGGAGTCCCCAACCATTTTCCGCGGGAGACTCAGGCCCCGGAAGAAGGCCGAGCACGACTCCCCACTGGTGTCGTGGTCTGTGGGAGGAAGCAGTTCACTCTGCACTGTGGGTGAGAGCCTGCGGACGGGTTCCATTCGTAAACTCGATGGAGAAACAGGCCGGTGCCGAAGGCAGCTGTCAGCTCACTCCTTGTTTACGAGGCTGGTACCGTTGCCCCGTGTGTGCCTGCAGGCCTGAAGCCAAGCACCTAAGTGGAGGGAACAAGTCTGCAGAGAATTCCTGCTTCAGCGAAAAGAGGCCTTCCTGAGGCTGGAAGCATGTTGCTGTGTGCATGCGTGAGAGAACTGCAAGGGAGTCCCAAAACATTTTCCGTGGGAGACTCAGGCCCCGGAAGAAAGCAGAGCACGACTCCCCACTTGTGTCATGGTCTGTGGGAGGAAGCAGTTTACCGTGTACTGTAGCTGAGAGCCTGGGGAACGGGTTCCACCCGTAAAATCGAGGGAGCACCAAGGCCGGCGCGGAAGGCAGCTCTCAGCTCACCTCTTGTTTACGCGCCTACTCCCGTTGCCCCGTGTGTGCGTGCAGGCTTGAAGGCAACCCCCTAACTCGAAGGAACAACTCTGCTGAGAACCCGTGCTTCAGCCGAAAGAGCCGTTCCTGAGGGTGCAAGCATTTTGCTGTGGCAATGCGTGAGAGCACTGCAAGGGAGTCCGGAGGCCTTTTCCGAGTGAGACTCAGGCCCTGGCCGAAGGCAGCACACGGCTCCCCACTTGTTTCAGGAAGCTAGCTCTGCGGCCTCACTTTCGCATGGAAGCCTAATCGCTAGCGTTCGAACTCGAAGAGACAACACGGTAGAGAAACCGTGCTTTAGCTGCCATCCACCTCTCTGAGGGAGGAAGCAGTTTCCAGGCTACCGTGGGGGAGAGCCTGGGGAACGGGTTCCTCACGTGAAACCGAGGGAGAGGAAGTCCGGGCCGGAAGGCACCTCTCGACTCAGCTCTTGTTACCTGAAGCTCACCCTTACTGCCCCATGCGTGCCTAGGAATGCTAAGGGCTCCACGCTGATTTGGCAGAAAGAAGCCGGTAAAGAAGCCCGGCTTCAGCTCATTCAATGCCTCTCCACAGGGTGGCAGCCTTTTCAACTCTGCTTCAGGGCAAGCGTGGGGAGTGAGTCCCAGCAGAATTCCGAGGGAGAAAGAAGCATGGGCAGAAGGCACCCCTCGACTCAACTCTTGTTTCGGGAACCTAGGTCGGCTCTCCCGCGTGTGCGGGGGGTCCTAAGGGCCGTCCACCCGACGCAAAGGAGCCACACTGGAGAGAACCCGTGCCTCGGCACAGATCGCCCTTCCTGAGCGTGCACTTCATCTCGTGTGTGTTTCTGTGAACGCATGAGAAATGGAACCCAAACGGAACCCGGAGTGAGAAGCAGGCCTGTAAGGAAGGCTGCTGTCGACTCCGCTGTTGTTTTAGGAGATCCGCCCTGCCCTGCCCTGGGTGCCTGGATGCCTGGTTACCGGGCTACTAACACCAGGAATCAATGCTAGAGAGTTCCTGCGCTTTAGTTAACATTGCCGTTCCTGAAGCCAGAGGAATTTCACAGTGCTCGTGCAGGAGAGACGGGGGAAAGGGTCCCGTCCGTGAAATGGAGCGAGAAACAGGCCGCTGCGGAAGGCCGCTCTCAACTCACCTCTTGTGGAGGAGGCCGGTCCCCTTGCCCCGGGTGTGCCTGCAGGCCTACAGCCAAGCCCCTCAGTCGAAGGAACAAGTGTGTAGAGAATTCCTGCTTCAGCGAAAAGAGGCCTTCCCGAGGCTGGAAGCATGTTGCTGTGTGCATGCGTGAGAGAACGGCAAGGGAGTCCCCAACCATTTTCCGTGGGAGACTCAGGCCCCGGAAGAAGGCCGAGCACGACTCCTCACTGGTGTCATGGTCTGTGGGGGGAAGCAGTTTACTCTGCACTGTGGGTGAGAGCCTGGGGACGGGTTCCATACGTAAACTCGATGGAGAAACAGGCCGGTGCAGAAGGCAGCTGTCAGCTCCCTCCTGGGTTACGGGGCTGGTACCGTTGCCCCGTGTGTGCCTGCAGGCCTAAAGCCAAGCACCTAAGTCGAAGGAACAAGTGCGGAGAGAATTCCTGCTTCAGCGGAAATAGGCCTTCCTGAGGCTGGAAGCGTGTTGCTGTGTGCATGCGTGAGCGCACTGCAACGGAGTCCCAAACCATTTTCCGTGGGAGCCTCAGGCCGCTGCAGAAGGCAGCACACGACTCCCCACGTGTTTCAGGAAGCTAGCCCTGCGGCCCCACTTGTGCACGGAAGTCTAATCGCTTGCGTTCTACCTCGAAGAAACAACAGTGTACAGAAGCCGTGCTTTGGCTACCGTCGACCCCTCTGTGGGAGGAAGCAGTTTATGCTGCAGTGTGGGTGAGGTCCTGGGGGGGGGGGGGGGGCGGGTTCCATAGGTAAAATCGAGGCAGAACCAGGCCGGCGCAGAAGGCAGCTGTCGACTCACTCCTTGTTTACGAGGCTGGTACCGTTGCCCCGTACGTGTGCCTGCAGGCCTAAAGCCAAGCCCCTGAGTCGAAGGAACAAGTGTGTGGAGAATTCCTGCTTCAGCGAAAAGAGGCCTTCCCGAGGCTGGAAGCATGTTGCTGTGTGCATGCGTGAGAGAACGGCAAGGGAGTCCCCAACCATTTTCCGCGGGAGACTCAGGCCCCGGAAGAAGGCCGAGCACGACTCCCCACTGGTGTCGTGGTCTGTGGGAGGAAGCAGTTCACTCTGCACTGTGGGTGAGAGCCTGCGGACGGGTTCCATTCGTAAACTCGATGGAGAAACAGGCCGGTGCCGAAGGCAGCTGTCAGCTCACTCCTTGTTTACGAGGCTGGTACCGTTGCCCCGTGTGTGCCTGCAGGCCTGAAGCCAAGCACCTAAGTGGAGGGAACAAGTCTGCAGAGAATTCCTGCTTCAGCGAAAAGAGGCCTTCCTGAGGCTGGAAGCATGTTGCTGTGTGCATGCGTGAGAGAACTGCAAGGGAGTCCCAAAACATTTTCCGTGGGAGACTCAGGCCCCGGAAGAAAGCAGAGCACGACTCCCCACTTGTGTCATGGTCTGTGGGAGGAAGCAGTTTACCGTGTACTGTAGCTGAGAGCCTGGGGAACGGGTTCCACCCGTAAAATCGAGGGAGCACCAAGGCCGGCGCGGAAGGCAGCTCTCAGCTCACCTCTTGTTTACGCGCCTACTCCCGTTGCCCCGTGTGTGCGTGCAGGCTTGAAGGCAACCCCCTAACTCGAAGGAACAACTCTGCTGAGAACCCGTGCTTCAGCCGAAAGAGCCGTTCCTGAGGGTGCAAGCATTTTGCTGTGGCAATGCGTGAGAGCACTGCAAGGGAGTCCGGAGGCCTTTTCCGAGTGAGACTCAGGCCCTGGCCGAAGGCAGCACACGGCTCCCCACTTGTTTCAGGAAGCTAGCTCTGCGGCCTCACTTTCGCATGGAAGCCTAATCGCTAGCGTTCGAACTCGAAGAGACAACACGGTAGAGAAACCGTGCTTTAGCTGCCATCCACCTCTCTGAGGGAGGAAGCAGTTTCCAGGCTACCGTGGGGGAGAGCCTGGGGAACGGGTTCCTCACGTGAAACCGAGGGAGAGGAAGTCCGGGCCGGAAGGCACCTCTCGACTCAGCTCTTGTTACCTGAAGCTCACCCTTACTGCCCCATGCGTGCCTAGGAATGCTAAGGGCTCCACGCTGATTTGGCAGAAAGAAGCCGGTAAAGAAGCCCGGCTTCAGCTCATTCAATGCCTCTCCACAGGGTGGCAGCCTTTTCAACTCTGCTTCAGGGCAAGCGTGGGGAGTGAGTCCCAGCAGAATTCCGAGGGAGAAAGAAGCATGGGCAGAAGGCACCCCTCGACTCAACTCTTGTTTCGGGAACCTAGGTCGGCTCTCCCGCGTGTGCGGGGGGTCCTAAGGGCCGTCCACACCGACGCAAAGGAGCCACACTGGAGAGAACCCGTGCCTCGGCACAGATCGCCCTTCCTGAGCGTGCACTTCATCTCGTGTGTGTTTCTGTGAACGCATGAGAAATGGAACCCAAACGGAACCCGGAGTGAGAAGCAGGCCTGTAAGGAAGGCTGCTGTCGACTCCGCTGTTGTTTTAGGAGATCCGCCCTGCCCTGCCCTGGGTGCCTGGATGCCTGGTTACCGGGCTACTAACACCAGGAATCAATGCTAGAGAGTTCCTGCGCTTTAGTTAACATTGCCGTTCCTGAAGCCAGAGGAATTTCACAGTGCTCGTGCAGGAGAGACGGGGGAAAGGGTCCCGTCCGTGAAATGGAGCGAGAAACAGGCCGCTGCGGAAGGCCGCTCTCAACTCACCTCTTGTGGAGGAGGCCGGTCCCCTTGCCCCGGGTGTGCCTGCAGGCCTACAGCCAAGCCCCTCAGTCGAAGGAACAAGTGTGTAGAGAATTCCTGCTTCAGCGAAAAGAGGCCTTCCCGAGGCTGGAAGCATGTTGCTGTGTGCATGCGTGAGAGAACGGCAAGGGAGTCCCCAACCATTTTCCGTGGGAGACTCAGGCCCCGGAAGAAGGCCGAGCACGACTCCTCACTGGTGTCATGGTCTGTGGGGGGAAGCAGTTTACTCTGCACTGTGGGTGAGAGCCTGGGGACGGGTTCCATACGTAAACTCGATGGAGAAACAGGCCGGTGCAGAAGGCAGCTGTCAGCTCCCTCCTGGGTTACGGGGCTGGTACCGTTGCCCCGTGTGTGCCTGCAGGCCTAAAGCCAAGCACCTAAGTCGAAGGAACAAGTGCGGAGAGAATTCCTGCTTCAGCGGAAATAGGCCTTCCTGAGGCTGGAAGCGTGTTGCTGTGTGCATGCGTGAGCGCACTGCAACGGAGTCCCAAACCATTTTCCGTGGGAGCCTCAGGCCGCTGCAGAAGGCAGCACACGACTCCCCACGTGTTTCAGGAAGCTAGCCCTGCGGCCCCACTTGTGCACGGAAGTCTAATCGCTTGCGTTCTACCTCGAAGAAACAACAGTGTACAGAAGCCGTGCTTTGGCTACCGTCGACCCCTCTGTGGGAGGAAGCAGTTTATGCTGCAGTGTGGGTGAGGTCCTGGGGGGGGGGGGGGGCGGGTTCCATAGGTAAAATCGAGGCAGAACCAGGCCGGCGCAGAAGGCAGCTGTCGACTCACTCCTTGTTTACGAGGCTGGTACCGTTGCCCCGTACGTGTGCCTGCAGGCCTAAAGCCAAGCCCCTGAGTCGAAGGAACAAGTGTGTGGAGAATTCCTGCTTCAGCGAAAAGAGGCCTTCCCGAGGCTGGAAGCATGTTGCTGTGTGCATGCGTGAGAGAACGGCAAGGGAGTCCCCAACCATTTTCCGCGGGAGACTCAGGCCCCGGAAGAAGGCCGAGCACGACTCCCCACTGGTGTCGTGGTCTGTGGGAGGAAGCAGTTCACTCTGCACTGTGGGTGAGAGCCTGCGGACGGGTTCCATTCGTAAACTCGATGGAGAAACAGGCCGGTGCCGAAGGCAGCTGTCAGCTCACTCCTTGTTTACGAGGCTGGTACCGTTGCCCCGTGTGTGCCTGCAGGCCTGAAGCCAAGCACCTAAGTGGAGGGAACAAGTCTGCAGAGAATTCCTGCTTCAGCGAAAAGAGGCCTTCCTGAGGCTGGAAGCATGTTGCTGTGTGCATGCGTGAGAGAACTGCAAGGGAGTCCCAAAACATTTTCCGTGGGAGACTCAGGCCCCGGAAGAAAGCAGAGCACGACTCCCCACTTGTGTCATGGTCTGTGGGAGGAAGCAGTTTACCGTGTACTGTAGCTGAGAGCCTGGGGAACGGGTTCCACCCGTAAAATCGAGGGAGCACCAAGGCCGGCGCGGAAGGCAGCTCTCAGCTCACCTCTTGTTTACGCGCCTACTCCCGTTGCCCCGTGTGTGCGTGCAGGCTTGAAGGCAACCCCCTAACTCGAAGGAACAACTCTGCTGAGAACCCGTGCTTCAGCCGAAAGAGCCGTTCCTGAGGGTGCAAGCATTTTGCTGTGGCAATGCGTGAGAGCACTGCAAGGGAGTCCGGAGGCCTTTTCCGAGTGAGACTCAGGCCCTGGCCGAAGGCAGCACACGGCTCCCCACTTGTTTCAGGAAGCTAGCTCTGCGGCCTCACTTTCGCATGGAAGCCTAATCGCTAGCGTTCGAACTCGAAGAGACAACACGGTAGAGAAACCGTGCTTTAGCTGCCATCCACCTCTCTGAGGGAGGAAGCAGTTTCCAGGCTACCGTGGGGGAGAGCCTGGGGAACGGGTTCCTCACGTGAAACCGAGGGAGAGGAAGTCCGGGCCGGAAGGCACCTCTCGACTCAGCTCTTGTTACCTGAAGCTCACCCTTACTGCCCCATGCGTGCCTAGGAATGCTAAGGGCTCCACGCTGATTTGGCAGAAAGAAGCCGGTAAAGAAGCCCGGCTTCAGCTCATTCAATGCCTCTCCACAGGGTGGCAGCCTTTTCAACTCTGCTTCAGGGCAAGCGTGGGGAGTGAGTCCCAGCAGAATTCCGAGGGAGAAAGAAGCATGGGCAGAAGGCACCCCTCGACTCAACTCTTGTTTCGGGAACCTAGGTCGGCTCTCCCGCGTGTGCGGGGGGTCCTAAGGGCCGTCCACCCGACGCAAAGGAGCCACACTGGAGAGAACCCGTGCCTCGGCACAGATCGCCCTTCCTGAGCGTGCACTTCATCTCGTGTGTGTTTCTGTGAACGCATGAGAAATGGAACCCAAACGGAACCCGGAGTGAGAAGCAGGCCTGTAAGGAAGGCTGCTGTCGACTCCGCTGTTGTTTTAGGAGATCCGCCCTGCCCTGCCCTGGGTGCCTGGATGCCTGGTTACCGGGCTACTAACACCAGGAATCAATGCTAGAGAGTTCCTGCGCTTTAGTTAACATTGCCGTTCCTGAAGCCAGAGGAATTTCACAGTGCTCGTGCAGGAGAGACGGGGGAAAGGGTCCCGTCCGTGAAATGGAGCGAGAAACAGGCCGCTGCGGAAGGCCGCTCTCAACTCACCTCTTGTGGAGGAGGCCGGTCCCCTTGCCCCGGGTGTGCCTGCAGGCCTACAGCCAAGCCCCTCAGTCGAAGGAACAAGTGTGTAGAGAATTCCTGCTTCAGCGAAAAGAGGCCTTCCCGAGGCTGGAAGCATGTTGCTGTGTGCATGCGTGAGAGAACGGCAAGGGAGTCCCCAACCATTTTCCGTGGGAGACTCAGGCCCCGGAAGAAGGCCGAGCACGACTCCTCACTGGTGTCATGGTCTGTGGGGGGAAGCAGTTTACTCTGCACTGTGGGTGAGAGCCTGGGGACGGGTTCCATACGTAAACTCGATGGAGAAACAGGCCGGTGCAGAAGGCAGCTGTCAGCTCCCTCCTGGGTTACGGGGCTGGTACCGTTGCCCCGTGTGTGCCTGCAGGCCTAAAGCCAAGCACCTAAGTCGAAGGAACAAGTGCGGAGAGAATTCCTGCTTCAGCGGAAATAGGCCTTCCTGAGGCTGGAAGCGTGTTGCTGTGTGCATGCGTGAGCGCACTGCAACGGAGTCCCAAACCATTTTCCGTGGGAGCCTCAGGCCGCTGCAGAAGGCAGCACACGACTCCCCACGTGTTTCAGGAAGCTAGCCCTGCGGCCCCACTTGTGCACGGAAGTCTAATCGCTTGCGTTCTACCTCGAAGAAACAACAGTGTACAGAAGCCGTGCTTTGGCTACCGTCGACCCCTCTGTGGGAGGAAGCAGTTTATGCTGCAGTGTGGGTGAGGTCCTGGGGGGGGGGGGGGGGGCGGGTTCCATAGGTAAAATCGAGGCAGAACCAGGCCGGCGCAGAAGGCAGCTGTCGACTCACTCCTTGTTTACGAGGCTGGTACCGTTGCCCCGTACGTGTGCCTGCAGGCCTAAAGCCAAGCCCCTGAGTCGAAGGAACAAGTGTGTGGAGAATTCCTGCTTCAGCGAAAAGAGGCCTTCCCGAGGCTGGAAGCATGTTGCTGTGTGCATGCGTGAGAGAACGGCAAGGGAGTCCCCAACCATTTTCCGCGGGAGACTCAGGCCCCGGAAGAAGGCCGAGCACGACTCCCCACTGGTGTCGTGGTCTGTGGGAGGAAGCAGTTCACTCTGCACTGTGGGTGAGAGCCTGCGGACGGGTTCCATTCGTAAACTCGATGGAGAAACAGGCCGGTGCCGAAGGCAGCTGTCAGCTCACTCCTTGTTTACGAGGCTGGTACCGTTGCCCCGTGTGTGCCTGCAGGCCTGAAGCCAAGCACCTAAGTGGAGGGAACAAGTCTGCAGAGAATTCCTGCTTCAGCGAAAAGAGGCCTTCCTGAGGCTGGAAGCATGTTGCTGTGTGCATGCGTGAGAGAACTGCAAGGGAGTCCCAAAACATTTTCCGTGGGAGACTCAGGCCCCGGAAGAAAGCAGAGCACGACTCCCCACTTGTGTCATGGTCTGTGGGAGGAAGCAGTTTACCGTGTACTGTAGCTGAGAGCCTGGGGAACGGGTTCCACCCGTAAAATCGAGGGAGCACCAAGGCCGGCGCGGAAGGCAGCTCTCAGCTCACCTCTTGTTTACGCGCCTACTCCCGTTGCCCCGTGTGTGCGTGCAGGCTTGAAGGCAACCCCCTAACTCGAAGGAACAACTCTGCTGAGAACCCGTGCTTCAGCCGAAAGAGCCGTTCCTGAGGGTGCAAGCATTTTGCTGTGGCAATGCGTGAGAGCACTGCAAGGGAGTCCGGAGGCCTTTTCCGAGTGAGACTCAGGCCCTGGCCGAAGGCAGCACACGGCTCCCCACTTGTTTCAGGAAGCTAGCTCTGCGGCCTCACTTTCGCATGGAAGCCTAATCGCTAGCGTTCGAACTCGAAGAGACAACACGGTAGAGAAACCGTGCTTTAGCTGCCATCCACCTCTCTGAGGGAGGAAGCAGTTTCCAGGCTACCGTGGGGGAGAGCCTGGGGAACGGGTTCCTCACGTGAAACCGAGGGAGAGGAAGTCCGGGCCGGAAGGCACCTCTCGACTCAGCTCTTGTTACCTGAAGCTCACCCTTACTGCCCCATGCGTGCCTAGGAATGCTAAGGGCTCCACGCTGATTTGGCAGAAAGAAGCCGGTAAAGAAGCCCGGCTTCAGCTCATTCAATGCCTCTCCACAGGGTGGCAGCCTTTTCAACTCTGCTTCAGGGCAAGCGTGGGGAGTGAGTCCCAGCAGAATTCCGAGGGAGAAAGAAGCATGGGCAGAAGGCACCCCTCGACTCAACTCTTGTTTCGGGAACCTAGGTCGGCTCTCCCGCGTGTGCGGGGGGTCCTAAGGGCCGTCCACCCGACGCAAAGGAGCCACACTGGAGAGAACCCGTGCCTCGGCACAGATCGCCCTTCCTGAGCGTGCACTTCATCTCGTGTGTGTTTCTGTGAACGCATGAGAAATGGAACCCAAACGGAACCCGGAGTGAGAAGCAGGCCTGTAAGGAAGGCTGCTGTCGACTCCGCTGTTGTTTTAGGAGATCCGCCCTGCCCTGCCCTGGGTGCCTGGATGCCTGGTTACCGGGCTACTAACACCAGGAATCAATGCTAGAGAGTTCCTGCGCTTTAGTTAACATTGCCGTTCCTGAAGCCAGAGGAATTTCACAGTGCTCGTGCAGGAGAGACGGGGGAAAGGGTCCCGTCCGTGAAATGGAGCGAGAAACAGGCCGCTGCGGAAGGCCGCTCTCAACTCACCTCTTGTGGAGGAGGCCGGTCCCCTTGCCCCGGGTGTGCCTGCAGGCCTACAGCCAAGCCCCTCAGTCGAAGGAACAAGTGTGTAGAGAATTCCTGCTTCAGCGAAAAGAGGCCTTCCCGAGGCTGGAAGCATGTTGCTGTGTGCATGCGTGAGAGAACGGCAAGGGAGTCCCCAACCCATTTTCCGTGGGAGACTCAGGCCCCGGAAGAAGGCCGAGCACGACTCCTCACTGGTGTCATGGTCTGTGGGGGGAAGCAGTTTACTCTGCACTGTGGGTGAGAGCCTGGGGACGGGTTCCATACGTAAACTCGATGGAGAAACAGGCCGGTGCAGAAGGCAGCTGTCAGCTCCCTCCTGGGTTACGGGGCTGGTACCGTTGCCCCGTGTGTGCCTGCAGGCCTAAAGCCAAGCACCTAAGTCGAAGGAACAAGTGCGGAGAGAATTCCTGCTTCAGCGGAAATAGGCCTTCCTGAGGCTGGAAGCGTGTTGCTGTGTGCATGCGTGAGCGCACTGCAACGGAGTCCCAAACCATTTTCCGTGGGAGCCTCAGGCCGCTGCAGAAGGCAGCACACGACTCCCCACGTGTTTCAGGAAGCTAGCCCTGCGGCCCCACTTGTGCACGGAAGTCTAATCGCTTGCGTTCTACCTCGAAGAAACAACAGTGTACAGAAGCCGTGCTTTGGCTACCGTCGACCCCTCTGTGGGAGGAAGCAGTTTATGCTGCAGTGTGGGTGAGGTCCTGGGGGGGGGGGGGGGCGGGTTCCATAGGTAAAATCGAGGCAGAACCAGGCCGGCGCAGAAGGCAGCTGTCGACTCACTCCTTGTTTACGAGGCTGGTACCGTTGCCCCGTACGTGTGCCTGCAGGCCTAAAGCCAAGCCCCTGAGTCGAAGGAACAAGTGTGTGGAGAATTCCTGCTTCAGCGAAAAGAGGCCTTCCCGAGGCTGGAAGCATGTTGCTGTGTGCATGCGTGAGAGAACGGCAAGGGAGTCCCCAACCATTTTCCGCGGGAGACTCAGGCCCCGGAAGAAGGCCGAGCACGACTCCCCACTGGTGTCGTGGTCTGTGGGAGGAAGCAGTTCACTCTGCACTGTGGGTGAGAGCCTGCGGACGGGTTCCATTCGTAAACTCGATGGAGAAACAGGCCGGTGCCGAAGGCAGCTGTCAGCTCACTCCTTGTTTACGAGGCTGGTACCGTTGCCCCGTGTGTGCCTGCAGGCCTGAAGCCAAGCACCTAAGTGGAGGGAACAAGTCTGCAGAGAATTCCTGCTTCAGCGAAAAGAGGCCTTCCTGAGGCTGGAAGCATGTTGCTGTGTGCATGCGTGAGAGAACTGCAAGGGAGTCCCAAAACATTTTCCGTGGGAGACTCAGGCCCCGGAAGAAAGCAGAGCACGACTCCCCACTTGTGTCATGGTCTGTGGGAGGAAGCAGTTTACCGTGTACTGTAGCTGAGAGCCTGGGGAACGGGTTCCACCCGTAAAATCGAGGGAGCACCAAGGCCGGCGCGGAAGGCAGCTCTCAGCTCACCTCTTGTTTACGCGCCTACTCCCGTTGCCCCGTGTGTGCGTGCAGGCTTGAAGGCAACCCCCTAACTCGAAGGAACAACTCTGCTGAGAACCCGTGCTTCAGCCGAAAGAGCCGTTCCTGAGGGTGCAAGCATTTTGCTGTGGCAATGCGTGAGAGCACTGCAAGGGAGTCCGGAGGCCTTTTCCGAGTGAGACTCAGGCCCTGGCCGAAGGCAGCACACGGCTCCCCACTTGTTTCAGGAAGCTAGCTCTGCGGCCTCACTTTCGCATGGAAGCCTAATCGCTAGCGTTCGAACTCGAAGAGACAACACGGTAGAGAAACCGTGCTTTAGCTGCCATCCACCTCTCTGAGGGAGGAAGCAGTTTCCAGGCTACCGTGGGGGAGAGCCTGGGGAACGGGTTCCTCACGTGAAACCGAGGGAGAGGAAGTCCGGGCCGGAAGGCACCTCTCGACTCAGCTCTTGTTACCTGAAGCTCACCCTTACTGCCCCATGCGTGCCTAGGAATGCTAAGGGCTCCACGCTGATTTGGCAGAAAGAAGCCGGTAAAGAAGCCCGGCTTCAGCTCATTCAATGCCTCTCCACAGGGTGGCAGCCTTTTCAACTCTGCTTCAGGGCAAGCGTGGGGAGTGAGTCCCAGCAGAATTCCGAGGGAGAAAGAAGCATGGGCAGAAGGCACCCCTCGACTCAACTCTTGTTTCGGGAACCTAGGTCGGCTCTCCCGCGTGTGCGGGGGGTCCTAAGGGCCGTCCACCCGACGCAAAGGAGCCACACTGGAGAGAACCCGTGCCTCGGCACAGATCGCCCTTCCTGAGCGTGCACTTCATCTCGTGTGTGTTTCTGTGAACGCATGAGAAATGGAACCCAAACGGAACCCGGAGTGAGAAGCAGGCCTGTAAGGAAGGCTGCTGTCGACTCCGCTGTTGTTTTAGGAGATCCGCCCTGCCCTGCCCTGGGTGCCTGGATGCCTGGTTACCGGGCTACTAACACCAGGAATCAATGCTAGAGAGTTCCTGCGCTTTAGTTAACATTGCCGTTCCTGAAGCCAGAGGAATTTCACAGTGCTCGTGCAGGAGAGACGGGGGAAAGGGTCCCGTCCGTGAAATGGAGCGAGAAACAGGCCGCTGCGGAAGGCCGCTCTCAACTCACCTCTTGTGGAGGAGGCCGGTCCCCTTGCCCCGGGTGTGCCTGCAGGCCTACAGCCAAGCCCCTCAGTCGAAGGAACAAGTGTGTAGAGAATTCCTGCTTCAGCGAAAAGAGGCCTTCCCGAGGCTGGAAGCATGTTGCTGTGTGCATGCGTGAGAGAACGGCAAGGGAGTCCCCAACCATTTTCCGTGGGAGACTCAGGCCCCGGAAGAAGGCCGAGCACGACTCCTCACTGGTGTCATGGTCTGTGGGGGGAAGCAGTTTACTCTGCACTGTGGGTGAGAGCCTGGGGACGGGTTCCATACGTAAACTCGATGGAGAAACAGGCCGGTGCAGAAGGCAGCTGTCAGCTCCCTCCTGGGTTACGGGGCTGGTACCGTTGCCCCGTGTGTGCCTGCAGGCCTAAAGCCAAGCACCTAAGTCGAAGGAACAAGTGCGGAGAGAATTCCTGCTTCAGCGGAAATAGGCCTTCCTGAGGCTGGAAGCGTGTTGCTGTGTGCATGCGTGAGCGCACTGCAACGGAGTCCCAAACCATTTTCCGTGGGAGCCTCAGGCCGCTGCAGAAGGCAGCACACGACTCCCCACGTGTTTCAGGAAGCTAGCCCTGCGGCCCCACTTGTGCACGGAAGTCTAATCGCTTGCGTTCTACCTCGAAGAAACAACAGTGTACAGAAGCCGTGCTTTGGCTACCGTCGACCCCTCTGTGGGAGGAAGCAGTTTATGCTGCAGTGTGGGTGAGGTCCTGGGGGGGGGGGGGGCGGGTTCCATAGGTAAAATCGAGGCAGAACCAGGCCGGCGCAGAAGGCAGCTGTCGACTCACTCCTTGTTTACGAGGCTGGTACCGTTGCCCCGTACGTGTGCCTGCAGGCCTAAAGCCAAGCCCCTGAGTCGAAGGAACAAGTGTGTGGAGAATTCCTGCTTCAGCGAAAAGAGGCCTTCCCGAGGCTGGAAGCATGTTGCTGTGTGCATGCGTGAGAGAACGGCAAGGGAGTCCCCAACCATTTTCCGCGGGAGACTCAGGCCCCGGAAGAAGGCCGAGCACGACTCCCCACTGGTGTCGTGGTCTGTGGGAGGAAGCAGTTCACTCTGCACTGTGGGTGAGAGCCTGCGGACGGGTTCCATTCGTAAACTCGATGGAGAAACAGGCCGGTGCCGAAGGCAGCTGTCAGCTCACTCCTTGTTTACGAGGCTGGTACCGTTGCCCCGTGTGTGCCTGCAGGCCTGAAGCCAAGCACCTAAGTGGAGGGAACAAGTCTGCAGAGAATTCCTGCTTCAGCGAAAAGAGGCCTTCCTGAGGCTGGAAGCATGTTGCTGTGTGCATGCGTGAGAGAACTGCAAGGGAGTCCCAAAACATTTTCCGTGGGAGACTCAGGCCCCGGAAGAAAGCAGAGCACGACTCCCCACTTGTGTCATGGTCTGTGGGAGGAAGCAGTTTACCGTGTACTGTAGCTGAGAGCCTGGGGAACGGGTTCCACCCGTAAAATCGAGGGAGCACCAAGGCCGGCGCGGAAGGCAGCTCTCAGCTCACCTCTTGTTTACGCGCCTACTCCCGTTGCCCCGTGTGTGCGTGCAGGCTTGAAGGCAACCCCCTAACTCGAAGGAACAACTCTGCTGAGAACCCGTGCTTCAGCCGAAAGAGCCGTTCCTGAGGGTGCAAGCATTTTGCTGTGGCAATGCGTGAGAGCACTGCAAGGGAGTCCGGAGGCCTTTTCCGAGTGAGACTCAGGCCCTGGCCGAAGGCAGCACACGGCTCCCCACTTGTTTCAGGAAGCTAGCTCTGCGGCCTCACTTTCGCACGGAAGCCTAATCGCTAGCGTTCGAACTCGAAGAGACAACACGGTAGAGAAACCGTGCTTTAGCTGCCATCCACCTCTCTGAGGGAGGAAGCAGTTTCCAGGCTACCGTGGGGGAGAGCCTGGGGAACGGGTTCCTCACGTGAAACCGAGGGAGAGGAAGTCCGGGCCGGAAGGCACCTCTCGACTCAGCTCTTGTTACCTGAAGCTCACCCTTACTGCCCCATGCGTGCCTAGGAATGCTAAGGGCTCCACGCTGATTTGGCAGAAAGAAGCCGGTAAAGAAGCCCGGCTTCAGCTCATTCAATGCCTCTCCACAGGGTGGCAGCCTTTTCAACTCTGCTTCAGGGCAAGCGTGGGGAGTGAGTCCCAGCAGAATTCCGAGGGAGAAAGAAGCATGGGCAGAAGGCACCCCTCGACTCAACTCTTGTTTCGGGAACCTAGGTCGGCTCTCCCGCGTGTGCGGGGGGTCCTAAGGGCCGTCCACCCGACGCAAAGGAGCCACACTGGAGAGAACCCGTGCCTCGGCACAGATCGCCCTTCCTGAGCGTGCACTTCATCTCGTGTGTGTTTCTGTGAACGCATGAGAAATGGAACCCAAACGGAACCCGGAGTGAGAAGCAGGCCTGTAAGGAAGGCTGCTGTCGACTCCGCTGTTGTTTTAGGAGATCCGCCCTGCCCTGCCCTGGGTGCCTGGATGCCTGGTTACCGGGCTACTAACACCAGGAATCAATGCTAGAGAGTTCCTGCGCTTTAGTTAACATTGCCGTTCCTGAAGCCAGAGGAATTTCACAGTGCTCGTGCAGGAGAGACGGGGGAAAGGGTCCCGTCCGTGAAATGGAGCGAGAAACAGGCCGCTGCGGAAGGCCGCTCTCAACTCACCTCTTGTGGAGGAGGCCGGTCCCCTTGCCCCGGGTGTGCCTGCAGGCCTACAGCCAAGCCCCTCAGTCGAAGGAACAAGTGTGTAGAGAATTCCTGCTTCAGCGAAAAGAGGCCTTCCCGAGGCTGGAAGCATGTTGCTGTGTGCATGCGTGAGAGAACGGCAAGGGAGTCCCCAACCATTTTCCGTGGGAGACTCAGGCCCCGGAAGAAGGCCGAGCACGACTCCTCACTGGTGTCATGGTCTGTGGGGGGAAGCAGTTTACTCTGCACTGTGGGTGAGAGCCTGGGGACGGGTTCCATACGTAAACTCGATGGAGAAACAGGCCGGTGCAGAAGGCAGCTGTCAGCTCCCTCCTGGGTTACGGGGCTGGTACCGTTGCCCCGTGTGTGCCTGCAGGCCTAAAGCCAAGCACCTAAGTCGAAGGAACAAGTGCGGAGAGAATTCCTGCTTCAGCGGAAATAGGCCTTCCTGAGGCTGGAAGCGTGTTGCTGTGTGCATGCGTGAGCGCACTGCAACGGAGTCCCAAACCATTTTCCGTGGGAGCCTCAGGCCGCTGCAGAAGGCAGCACACGACTCCCCACGTGTTTCAGGAAGCTAGCCCTGCGGCCCCACTTGTGCACGGAAGTCTAATCGCTTGCGTTCTACCTCGAAGAAACAACAGTGTACAGAAGCCGTGCTTTGGCTACCGTCGACCCCTCTGTGGGAGGAAGCAGTTTATGCTGCAGTGTGGGTGAGGTCCTGGGGGGGGGGGGGGGCGGGTTCCATAGGTAAAATCGAGGCAGAACCAGGCCGGCGCAGAAGGCAGCTGTCGACTCACTCCTTGTTTACGAGGCTGGTACCGTTGCCCCGTACGTGTGCCTGCAGGCCTAAAGCCAAGCCCCTGAGTCGAAGGAACAAGTGTGTGGAGAATTCCTGCTTCAGCGAAAAGAGGCCTTCCCGAGGCTGGAAGCATGTTGCTGTGTGCATGCGTGAGAGAACGGCAAGGGAGTCCCCAACCATTTTCCGCGGGAGACTCAGGCCCCGGAAGAAGGCCGAGCACGACTCCCCACTGGTGTCGTGGTCTGTGGGAGGAAGCAGTTCACTCTGCACTGTGGGTGAGAGCCTGCGGACGGGTTCCATTCGTAAACTCGATGGAGAAACAGGCCGGTGCCGAAGGCAGCTGTCAGCTCACTCCTTGTTTACGAGGCTGGTACCGTTGCCCCGTGTGTGCCTGCAGGCCTGAAGCCAAGCACCTAAGTGGAGGGAACAAGTCTGCAGAGAATTCCTGCTTCAGCGAAAAGAGGCCTTCCTGAGGCTGGAAGCATGTTGCTGTGTGCATGCGTGAGAGAACTGCAAGGGAGTCCCAAAACATTTTCCGTGGGAGACTCAGGCCCCGGAAGAAAGCAGAGCACGACTCCCCACTTGTGTCATGGTCTGTGGGAGGAAGCAGTTTACCGTGTACTGTAGCTGAGAGCCTGGGGAACGGGTTCCACCCGTAAAATCGAGGGAGCACCAAGGCCGGCGCGGAAGGCAGCTCTCAGCTCACCTCTTGTTTACGCGCCTACTCCCGTTGCCCCGTGTGTGCGTGCAGGCTTGAAGGCAACCCCCTAACTCGAAGGAACAACTCTGCTGAGAACCCGTGCTTCAGCCGAAAGAGCCGTTCCTGAGGGTGCAAGCATTTTGCTGTGGCAATGCGTGAGAGCACTGCAAGGGAGTCCGGAGGCCTTTTCCGAGTGAGACTCAGGCCCTGGCCGAAGGCAGCACACGGCTCCCCACTTGTTTCAGGAAGCTAGCTCTGCGGCCTCACTTTCGCACGGAAGCCTAATCGCTAGCGTTCGAACTCGAAGAGACAACACGGTAGAGAAACCGTGCTTTAGCTGCCATCCACCTCTCTGAGGGAGGAAGCAGTTTCCAGGCTACCGTGGGGGAGAGCCTGGGGAACGGGTTCCTCACGTGAAACCGAGGGAGAGGAAGTCCGGGCCGGAAGGCACCTCTCGACTCAGCTCTTGTTACCTGAAGCTCACCCTTACTGCCCCATGCGTGCCTAGGAATGCTAAGGGCTCCACGCTGATTTGGCAGAAAGAAGCCGGTAAAGAAGCCCGGCTTCAGCTCATTCAATGCCTCTCCACAGGGTGGCAGCCTTTTCAACTCTGCTTCAGGGCAAGCGTGGGGAGTGAGTCCCAGCAGAATTCCGAGGGAGAAAGAAGCATGGGCAGAAGGCACCCCTCGACTCAACTCTTGTTTCGGGAACCTAGGTCGGCTCTCCCGCGTGTGCGGGGGGTCCTAAGGGCCGTCCACCCGACGCAAAGGAGCCACACTGGAGAGAACCCGTGCCTCGGCACAGATCGCCCTTCCTGAGCGTGCACTTCATCTCGTGTGTGTTTCTGTGAACGCATGAGAAATGGAACCCAAACGGAACCCGGAGTGAGAAGCAGGCCTGTAAGGAAGGCTGCTGTCGACTCCGCTGTTGTTTTAGGAGATCCGCCCTGCCCTGCCCTGGGTGCCTGGATGCCTGGTTACCGGGCTACTAACACCAGGAATCAATGCTAGAGAGTTCCTGCGCTTTAGTTAACATTGCCGTTCCTGAAGCCAGAGGAATTTCACAGTGCTCGTGCAGGAGAGACGGGGGAAAGGGTCCCGTCCGTGAAATGGAGCGAGAAACAGGCCGCTGCGGAAGGCCGCTCTCAACTCACCTCTTGTGGAGGAGGCCGGTCCCCTTGCCCCGGGTGTGCCTGCAGGCCTACAGCCAAGCCCCTCAGTCGAAGGAACAAGTGTGTAGAGAATTCCTGCTTCAGCGAAAAGAGGCCTTCCCGAGGCTGGAAGCATGTTGCTGTGTGCATGCGTGAGAGAACGGCAAGGGAGTCCCCAACCATTTTCCGTGGGAGACTCAGGCCCCGGAAGAAGGCCGAGCACGACTCCTCACTGGTGTCATGGTCTGTGGGGGGAAGCAGTTTACTCTGCACTGTGGGTGAGAGCCTGGGGACGGGTTCCATACGTAAACTCGATGGAGAAACAGGCCGGTGCAGAAGGCAGCTGTCAGCTCCCTCCTGGGTTACGGGGCTGGTACCGTTGCCCCGTGTGTGCCTGCAGGCCTAAAGCCAAGCACCTAAGTCGAAGGAACAAGTGCGGAGAGAATTCCTGCTTCAGCGGAAATAGGCCTTCCTGAGGCTGGAAGCGTGTTGCTGTGTGCATGCGTGAGCGCACTGCAACGGAGTCCCAAACCATTTTCCGTGGGAGCCTCAGGCCGCTGCAGAAGGCAGCACACGACTCCCCACGTGTTTCAGGAAGCTAGCCCTGCGGCCCCACTTGTGCACGGAAGTCTAATCGCTTGCGTTCTACCTCGAAGAAACAACAGTGTACAGAAGCCGTGCTTTGGCTACCGTCGACCCCTCTGTGGGAGGAAGCAGTTTATGCTGCAGTGTGGGTGAGGTCCTGGGGGGGGGGGGGGGCGGGTTCCATAGGTAAAATCGAGGCAGAACCAGGCCGGCGCAGAAGGCAGCTGTCGACTCACTCCTTGTTTACGAGGCTGGTACCGTTGCCCCGTACGTGTGCCTGCAGGCCTAAAGCCAAGCCCCTGAGTCGAAGGAACAAGTGTGTGGAGAATTCCTGCTTCAGCGAAAAGAGGCCTTCCCGAGGCTGGAAGCATGTTGCTGTGTGCATGCGTGAGAGAACGGCAAGGGAGTCCCCAACCATTTTCCGCGGGAGACTCAGGCCCCGGAAGAAGGCCGAGCACGACTCCCCACTGGTGTCGTGGTCTGTGGGAGGAAGCAGTTCACTCTGCACTGTGGGTGAGAGCCTGCGGACGGGTTCCATTCGTAAACTCGATGGAGAAACAGGCCGGTGCCGAAGGCAGCTGTCAGCTCACTCCTTGTTTACGAGGCTGGTACCGTTGCCCCGTGTGTGCCTGCAGGCCTGAAGCCAAGCACCTAAGTGGAGGGAACAAGTCTGCAGAGAATTCCTGCTTCAGCGAAAAGAGGCCTTCCTGAGGCTGGAAGCATGTTGCTGTGTGCATGCGTGAGAGAACTGCAAGGGAGTCCCAAAACATTTTCCGTGGGAGACTCAGGCCCCGGAAGAAAGCAGAGCACGACTCCCCACTTGTGTCATGGTCTGTGGGAGGAAGCAGTTTACCGTGTACTGTAGCTGAGAGCCTGGGGAACGGGTTCCACCCGTAAAATCGAGGGAGCACCAAGGCCGGCGCGGAAGGCAGCTCTCAGCTCACCTCTTGTTTACGCGCCTACTCCCGTTGCCCCGTGTGTGCGTGCAGGCTTGAAGGCAACCCCCTAACTCGAAGGAACAACTCTGCTGAGAACCCGTGCTTCAGCCGAAAGAGCCGTTCCTGAGGGTGCAAGCATTTTGCTGTGGCAATGCGTGAGAGCACTGCAAGGGAGTCCGGAGGCCTTTTCCGAGTGAGACTCAGGCCCTGGCCGAAGGCAGCACACGGCTCCCCACTTGTTTCAGGAAGCTAGCTCTGCGGCCTCACTTTCGCACGGAAGCCTAATCGCTAGCGTTCGAACTCGAAGAGACAACACGGTAGAGAAACCGTGCTTTAGCTGCCATCCACCTCTCTGAGGGAGGAAGCAGTTTCCAGGCTACCGTGGGGGAGAGCCTGGGGAACGGGTTCCTCACGTGAAACCGAGGGAGAGGAAGTCCGGGCCGGAAGGCACCTCTCGACTCAGCTCTTGTTACCTGAAGCTCACCCTTACTGCCCCATGCGTGCCTAGGAATGCTAAGGGCTCCACGCTGATTTGGCAGAAAGAAGCCGGTAAAGAAGCCCGGCTTCAGCTCATTCAATGCCTCTCCACAGGGTGGCAGCCTTTTCAACTCTGCTTCAGGGCAAGCGTGGGGAGTGAGTCCCAGCAGAATTCCGAGGGAGAAAGAAGCATGGGCAGAAGGCACCCCTCGACTCAACTCTTGTTTCGGGAACCTAGGTCGGCTCTCCCACGTGTGCGGGGGGTCCTAAGGGCCGTCCACCCGACGCAAAGGAGCCACACTGGAGAGAACCCGTGCCTCGGCACAGATCGCCCTTCCTGAGCGTGCACTTCATCTCGTGTGTGTTTCTGTGAACGCATGAGAAATGGAACCCAAACGGAACCCGGAGTGAGAAGCAGGCCTGTAAGGAAGGCTGCTGTCGACTCCGCTGTTGTTTTAGGAGATCCGCCCTGCCCTGCCCTGGGTGCCTGGATGCCTGGTTACCGGGCTACTAACACCAGGAATCAATGCTAGAGAGTTCCTGCGCTTTAGTTAACATTGCCGTTCCTGAAGCCAGAGGAATTTCACAGTGCTCGTGCAGGAGAGACGGGGGAAAGGGTCCCGTCCGTGAAATGGAGCGAGAAACAGGCCGCTGCGGAAGGCCGCTCTCAACTCACCTCTTGTGGAGGAGGCCGGTCCCCTTGCCCCGGGTGTGCCTGCAGGCCTACAGCCAAGCCCCTCAGTCGAAGGAACAAGTGTGTAGAGAATTCCTGCTTCAGCGAAAAGAGGCCTTCCCGAGGCTGGAAGCATGTTGCTGTGTGCATGCGTGAGAGAACGGCAAGGGAGTCCCCAACCATTTTCCGTGGGAGACTCAGGCCCCGGAAGAAGGCCGAGCACGACTCCTCACTGGTGTCATGGTCTGTGGGGGGAAGCAGTTTACTCTGCACTGTGGGTGAGAGCCTGGGGACGGGTTCCATACGTAAACTCGATGGAGAAACAGGCCGGTGCAGAAGGCAGCTGTCAGCTCCCTCCTGGGTTACGGGGCTGGTACCGTTGCCCCGTGTGTGCCTGCAGGCCTAAAGCCAAGCACCTAAGTCGAAGGAACAAGTGCGGAGAGAATTCCTGCTTCAGCGGAAATAGGCCTTCCTGAGGCTGGAAGCGTGTTGCTGTGTGCATGCGTGAGCGCACTGCAACGGAGTCCCAAACCATTTTCCGTGGGAGCCTCAGGCCGCTGCAGAAGGCAGCACACGACTCCCCACGTGTTTCAGGAAGCTAGCCCTGCGGCCCCACTTGTGCACGGAAGTCTAATCGCTTGCGTTCTACCTCGAAGAAACAACAGTGTACAGAAGCCGTGCTTTGGCTACCGTCGACCCCTCTGTGGGAGGAAGCAGTTTATGCTGCAGTGTGGGTGAGGTCCTGGGGGGGGGGGGGGGGGGGCGGGTTCCATAGGTAAAATCGAGGCAGAACCAGGCCGGCGCAGAAGGCAGCTGTCGACTCACTCCTTGTTTACGAGGCTGGTACCGTTGCCCCGTACGTGTGCCTGCAGGCCTAAAGCCAAGCCCCTGAGTCGAAGGAACAAGTGTGTGGAGAATTCCTGCTTCAGCGAAAAGAGGCCTTCCCGAGGCTGGAAGCATGTTGCTGTGTGCATGCGTGAGAGAACGGCAAGGGAGTCCCCAACCATTTTCCGCGGGAGACTCAGGCCCCGGAAGAAGGCCGAGCACGACTCCCCACTGGTGTCGTGGTCTGTGGGAGGAAGCAGTTCACTCTGCACTGTGGGTGAGAGCCTGCAGACGGGTTCCATTCGTAAACTCGATGGAGAAACAGGCCGGTGCCGAAGGCAGCTGTCAGCTCACTCCTTGTTTACGAGGCTGGTACCGTTGCCCCGTGTGTGCCTGCAGGCCTGAAGCCAAGCACCTAAGTGGAGGGAACAAGTCTGCAGAGAATTCCTGCTTCAGCGAAAAGAGGCCTTCCTGAGGCTGGAAGCATGTTGCTGTGTGCATGCGTGAGAGAACTGCAAGGGAGTCCCAAAACATTTTCCGTGGGAGACTCAGGCCCCGGAAGAAAGCAGAGCACGACTCCCCACTTGTGTCATGGTCTGTGGGAGGAAGCAGTTTACCGTGTACTGTAGCTGAGAGCCTGGGGAACGGGTTCCACCCGTAAAATCGAGGGAGCACCAAGGCCGGCGCGGAAGGCAGCTCTCAGCTCACCTCTTGTTTACGCGCCTACTCCCGTTGCCCCGTGTGTGCGTGCAGGCTTGAAGGCAACCCCCTAACTCGAAGGAACAACTCTGCTGAGAACCCGTGCTTCAGCCGAAAGAGCCGTTCCTGAGGGTGCAAGCATTTTGCTGTGGCAATGCGTGAGAGCACTGCAAGGGAGTCCGGAGGCCTTTTCCGAGTGAGACTCAGGCCCTGGCCGAAGGCAGCACACGGCTCCCCACTTGTTTCAGGAAGCTAGCTCTGCGGCCTCACTTTCGCATGGAAGCCTAATCGCTAGCGTTCGAACTCGAAGAGACAACACGGTAGAGAAACCGTGCTTTAGCTGCCATCCACCTCTCTGAGGGAGGAAGCAGTTTCCAGGCTACCGTGGGGGAGAGCCTGGGGAACGGGTTCCTCACGTGAAACCGAGGGAGAGGAAGTCCGGGCCGGAAGGCACCTCTCGACTCAGCTCTTGTTACCTGAAGCTCACCCTTACTGCCCCATGCGTGCCTAGGAATGCTAAGGGCTCCACGCTGATTTGGCAGAAAGAAGCCGGTAAAGAAGCCCGGCTTCAGCTCATTCAATGCCTCTCCACAGGGTGGCAGCCTTTTCAACTCTGCTTCAGGGCAAGCGTGGGGAGTGAGTCCCAGCAGAATTCCGAGGGAGAAAGAAGCATGGGCAGAAGGCACCCCTCGACTCAACTCTTGTTTCGGGAACCTAGGTCGGCTCTCCCGCGTGTGCGGGGGGTCCTAAGGGCCGTCCACCCGACGCAAAGGAGCCACACTGGAGAGAACCCGTGCCTCGGCACAGATCGCCCTTCCTGAGCGTGCACTTCATCTCGTGTGTGTTTCTGTGAACGCATGAGAAATGGAACCCAAACGGAACCCGGAGTGAGAAGCAGGCCTGTAAGGAAGGCTGCTGTCGACTCCGCTGTTGTTTTAGGAGATCCGCCCTGCCCTGCCCTGGGTGCCTGGATGCCTGGTTACCGGGCTACTAACACCAGGAATCAATGCTAGAGAGTTCCTGCGCTTTAGTTAACATTGCCGTTCCTGAAGCCAGAGGAATTTCACAGTGCTCGTGCAGGAGAGACGGGGGAAAGGGTCCCGTCCGTGAAATGGAGCGAGAAACAGGCCGCTGCGGAAGGCCGCTCTCAACTCACCTCTTGTGGAGGAGGCCGGTCCCCTTGCCCCGGGTGTGCCTGCAGGCCTACAGCCAAGCCCCTCAGTCGAAGGAACAAGTGTGTAGAGAATTCCTGCTTCAGCGAAAAGAGGCCTTCCCGAGGCTGGAAGCATGTTGCTGTGTGCATGCGTGAGAGAACGGCAAGGGAGTCCCCAACCATTTTCCGTGGGAGACTCAGGCCCCGGAAGAAGGCCGAGCACGACTCCTCACTGGTGTCATGGTCTGTGGGGGGAAGCAGTTTACTCTGCACTGTGGGTGAGAGCCTGGGGACGGGTTCCATACGTAAACTCGATGGAGAAACAGGCCGGTGCAGAAGGCAGCTGTCAGCTCCCTCCTGGGTTACGGGGCTGGTACCGTTGCCCCGTGTGTGCCTGCAGGCCTAAAGCCAAGCACCTAAGTCGAAGGAACAAGTGCGGAGAGAATTCCTGCTTCAGCGGAAATAGGCCTTCCTGAGGCTGGAAGCGTGTTGCTGTGTGCATGCGTGAGCGCACTGCAACGGAGTCCCAAACCATTTTCCGTGGGAGCCTCAGGCCGCTGCAGAAGGCAGCACACGACTCCCCACGTGTTTCAGGAAGCTAGCCCTGCGGCCCCACTTGTGCACGGAAGTCTAATCGCTTGCGTTCTACCTCGAAGAAACAACAGTGTACAGAAGCCGTGCTTTGGCTACCGTCGACCCCTCTGTGGGAGGAAGCAGTTTATGCTGCAGTGTGGGTGAGGTCCTGGGGGGGGGGGGGGCGGGTTCCATAGGTAAAATCGAGGCAGAACCAGGCCGGCGCAGAAGGCAGCTGTCGACTCACTCCTTGTTTACGAGGCTGGTACCGTTGCCCCGTACGTGTGCCTGCAGGCCTAAAGCCAAGCCCCTGAGTCGAAGGAACAAGTGTGTGGAGAATTCCTGCTTCAGCGAAAAGAGGCCTTCCCGAGGCTGGAAGCATGTTGCTGTGTGCATGCGTGAGAGAACGGCAAGGGAGTCCCCAACCATTTTCCGCGGGAGACTCAGGCCCCGGAAGAAGGCCGAGCACGACTCCCCACTGGTGTCGTGGTCTGTGGGAGGAAGCAGTTCACTCTGCACTGTGGGTGAGAGCCTGCGGACGGGTTCCATTCGTAAACTCGATGGAGAAACAGGCCGGTGCCGAAGGCAGCTGTCAGCTCACTCCTTGTTTACGAGGCTGGTACCGTTGCCCCGTGTGTGCCTGCAGGCCTGAAGCCAAGCACCTAAGTGGAGGGAACAAGTCTGCAGAGAATTCCTGCTTCAGCGAAAAGAGGCCTTCCTGAGGCTGGAAGCATGTTGCTGTGTGCATGCGTGAGAGAACTGCAAGGGAGTCCCAAAACATTTTCCGTGGGAGACTCAGGCCCCGGAAGAAAGCAGAGCACGACTCCCCACTTGTGTCATGGTCTGTGGGAGGAAGCAGTTTACCGTGTACTGTAGCTGAGAGCCTGGGGAACGGGTTCCACCCGTAAAATCGAGGGAGCACCAAGGCCGGCGCGGAAGGCAGCTCTCAGCTCACCTCTTGTTTACGCGCCTACTCCCGTTGCCCCGTGTGTGCGTGCAGGCTTGAAGGCAACCCCCTAACTCGAAGGAACAACTCTGCTGAGAACCCGTGCTTCAGCCGAAAGAGCCGTTCCTGAGGGTGCAAGCATTTTGCTGTGGCAATGCGTGAGAGCACTGCAAGGGAGTCCGGAGGCCTTTTCCGAGTGAGACTCAGGCCCTGGCCGAAGGCAGCACACGGCTCCCCACTTGTTTCAGGAAGCTAGCTCTGCGGCCTCACTTTCGCATGGAAGCCTAATCGCTAGCGTTCGAACTCGAAGAGACAACACGGTAGAGAAACCGTGCTTTAGCTGCCATCCACCTCTCTGAGGGAGGAAGCAGTTTCCAGGCTACCGTGGGGGAGAGCCTGGGGAACGGGTTCCTCACGTGAAACCGAGGGAGAGGAAGTCCGGGCCGGAAGGCACCTCTCGACTCAGCTCTTGTTACCTGAAGCTCACCCTTACTGCCCCATGCGTGCCTAGGAATGCTAAGGGCTCCACGCTGATTTGGCAGAAAGAAGCCGGTAAAGAAGCCCGGCTTCAGCTCATTCAATGCCTCTCCACAGGGTGGCAGCCTTTTCAACTCTGCTTCAGGGCAAGCGTGGGGAGTGAGTCCCAGCAGAATTCCGAGGGAGAAAGAAGCATGGGCAGAAGGCACCCCTCGACTCAACTCTTGTTTCGGGAACCTAGGTCGGCTCTCCCGCGTGTGCGGGGGGTCCTAAGGGCCGTCCACCCGACGCAAAGGAGCCACACTGGAGAGAACCCGTGCCTCGGCACAGATCGCCCTTCCTGAGCGTGCACTTCATCTCGTGTGTGTTTCTGTGAACGCATGAGAAATGGAACCCAAACGGAACCCGGAGTGAGAAGCAGGCCTGTAAGGAAGGCTGCTGTCGACTCCGCTGTTGTTTTAGGAGATCCGCCCTGCCCTGCCCTGGGTGCCTGGATGCCTGGTTACCGGGCTACTAACACCAGGAATCAATGCTAGAGAGTTCCTGCGCTTTAGTTAACATTGCCGTTCCTGAAGCCAGAGGAATTTCACAGTGCTCGTGCAGGAGAGACGGGGGAAAGGGTCCCGTCCGTGAAATGGAGCGAGAAACAGGCCGCTGCGGAAGGCCGCTCTCAACTCACCTCTTGTGGAGGAGGCCGGTCCCCTTGCCCCGGGTGTGCCTGCAGGCCTACAGCCAAGCCCCTCAGTCGAAGGAACAAGTGTGTAGAGAATTCCTGCTTCAGCGAAAAGAGGCCTTCCCGAGGCTGGAAGCATGTTGCTGTGTGCATGCGTGAGAGAACGGCAAGGGAGTCCCCAACCATTTTCCGTGGGAGACTCAGGCCCCGGAAGAAGGCCGAGCACGACTCCTCACTGGTGTCATGGTCTGTGGGGGGAAGCAGTTTACTCTGCACTGTGGGTGAGAGCCTGGGGACGGGTTCCATACGTAAACTCGATGGAGAAACAGGCCGGTGCAGAAGGCAGCTGTCAGCTCCCTCCTGGGTTACGGGGCTGGTACCGTTGCCCCGTGTGTGCCTGCAGGCCTAAAGCCAAGCACCTAAGTCGAAGGAACAAGTGCGGAGAGAATTCCTGCTTCAGCGGAAATAGGCCTTCCTGAGGCTGGAAGCGTGTTGCTGTGTGCATGCGTGAGCGCACTGCAACGGAGTCCCAAACCATTTTCCGTGGGAGCCTCAGGCCGCTGCAGAAGGCAGCACACGACTCCCCACGTGTTTCAGGAAGCTAGCCCTGCGGCCCCACTTGTGCACGGAAGTCTAATCGCTTGCGTTCTACCTCGAAGAAACAACAGTGTACAGAAGCCGTGCTTTGGCTACCGTCGACCCCTCTGTGGGAGGAAGCAGTTTATGCTGCAGTGTGGGTGAGGTCCTGGGGGGGGGGGGGGGGGCGGGTTCCATAGGTAAAATCGAGGCAGAACCAGGCCGGCGCAGAAGGCAGCTGTCGACTCACTCCTTGTTTACGAGGCTGGTACCGTTGCCCCGTACGTGTGCCTGCAGGCCTAAAGCCAAGCCCCTGAGTCGAAGGAACAAGTGTGTGGAGAATTCCTGCTTCAGCGAAAAGAGGCCTTCCCGAGGCTGGAAGCATGTTGCTGTGTGCATGCGTGAGAGAACGGCAAGGGAGTCCCCAACCATTTTCCGCGGGAGACTCAGGCCCCGGAAGAAGGCCGAGCACGACTCCCCACTGGTGTCGTGGTCTGTGGGAGGAAGCAGTTCACTCTGCACTGTGGGTGAGAGCCTGCGGACGGGTTCCATTCGTAAACTCGATGGAGAAACAGGCCGGTGCCGAAGGCAGCTGTCAGCTCACTCCTTGTTTACGAGGCTGGTACCGTTGCCCCGTGTGTGCCTGCAGGCCTGAAGCCAAGCACCTAAGTGGAGGGAACAAGTCTGCAGAGAATTCCTGCTTCAGCGAAAAGAGGCCTTCCTGAGGCTGGAAGCATGTTGCTGTGTGCATGCGTGAGAGAACTGCAAGGGAGTCCCAAAACATTTTCCGTGGGAGACTCAGGCCCCGGAAGAAAGCAGAGCACGACTCCCCACTTGTGTCATGGTCTGTGGGAGGAAGCAGTTTACCGTGTACTGTAGCTGAGAGCCTGGGGAACGGGTTCCACCCGTAAAATCGAGGGAGCACCAAGGCCGGCGCGGAAGGCAGCTCTCAGCTCACCTCTTGTTTACGCGCCTACTCCCGTTGCCCCGTGTGTGCGTGCAGGCTTGAAGGCAACCCCCTAACTCGAAGGAACAACTCTGCTGAGAACCCGTGCTTCAGCCGAAAGAGCCGTTCCTGAGGGTGCAAGCATTTTGCTGTGGCAATGCGTGAGAGCACTGCAAGGGAGTCCGGAGGCCTTTTCCGAGTGAGACTCAGGCCCTGGCCGAAGGCAGCACACGGCTCCCCACTTGTTTCAGGAAGCTAGCTCTGCGGCCTCACTTTCGCATGGAAGCCTAATCGCTAGCGTTCGAACTCGAAGAGACAACACGGTAGAGAAACCGTGCTTTAGCTGCCATCCACCTCTCTGAGGGAGGAAGCAGTTTCCAGGCTACCGTGGGGGAGAGCCTGGGGAACGGGTTCCTCACGTGAAACCGAGGGAGAGGAAGTCCGGGCCGGAAGGCACCTCTCGACTCAGCTCTTGTTACCTGAAGCTCACCCTTACTGCCCCATGCGTGCCTAGGAATGCTAAGGGCTCCACGCTGATTTGGCAGAAAGAAGCCGGTAAAGAAGCCCGGCTTCAGCTCATTCAATGCCTCTCCACAGGGTGGCAGCCTTTTCAACTCTGCTTCAGGGCAAGCGTGGGGAGTGAGTCCCAGCAGAATTCCGAGGGAGAAAGAAGCATGGGCAGAAGGCACCCCTCGACTCAACTCTTGTTTCGGGAACCTAGGTCGGCTCTCCCGCGTGTGCGGGGGGTCCTAAGGGCCGTCCACCCGACGCAAAGGAGCCACACTGGAGAGAACCCGTGCCTCGGCACAGATCGCCCTTCCTGAGCGTGCACTTCATCTCGTGTGTGTTTCTGTGAACGCATGAGAAATGGAACCCAAACGGAACCCGGAGTGAGAAGCAGGCCTGTAAGGAAGGCTGCTGTCGACTCCGCTGTTGTTTTAGGAGATCCGCCCTGCCCTGCCCTGGGTGCCTGGATGCCTGGTTACCGGGCTACTAACACCAGGAATCAATGCTAGAGAGTTCCTGCGCTTTAGTTAACATTGCCGTTCCTGAAGCCAGAGGAATTTCACAGTGCTCGTGCAGGAGAGACGGGGGAAAGGGTCCCGTCCGTGAAATGGAGCGAGAAACAGGCCGCTGCGGAAGGCCGCTCTCAACTCACCTCTTGTGGAGGAGGCCGGTCCCCTTGCCCCGGGTGTGCCTGCAGGCCTACAGCCAAGCCCCTCAGTCGAAGGAACAAGTGTGTAGAGAATTCCTGCTTCAGCGAAAAGAGGCCTTCCCGAGGCTGGAAGCATGTTGCTGTGTGCATGCGTGAGAGAACGGCAAGGGAGTCCCCAACCATTTTCCGTGGGAGACTCAGGCCCCGGAAGAAGGCCGAGCACGACTCCTCACTGGTGTCATGGTCTGTGGGGGGAAGCAGTTTACTCTGCACTGTGGGTGAGAGCCTGGGGACGGGTTCCATACGTAAACTCGATGGAGAAACAGGCCGGTGCAGAAGGCAGCTGTCAGCTCCCTCCTGGGTTACGGGGCTGGTACCGTTGCCCCGTGTGTGCCTGCAGGCCTAAAGCCAAGCACCTAAGTCGAAGGAACAAGTGCGGAGAGAATTCCTGCTTCAGCGGAAATAGGCCTTCCTGAGGCTGGAAGCGTGTTGCTGTGTGCATGCGTGAGCGCACTGCAACGGAGTCCCAAACCATTTTCCGTGGGAGCCTCAGGCCGCTGCAGAAGGCAGCACACGACTCCCCACGTGTTTCAGGAAGCTAGCCCTGCGGCCCCACTTGTGCACGGAAGTCTAATCGCTTGCGTTCTACCTCGAAGAAACAACAGTGTACAGAAGCCGTGCTTTGGCTACCGTCGACCCCTCTGTGGGAGGAAGCAGTTTATGCTGCAGTGTGGGTGAGGTCCTGGGGGGGGGGGGGGGCGGGTTCCATAGGTAAAATCGAGGCAGAACCAGGCCGGCGCAGAAGGCAGCTGTCGACTCACTCCTTGTTTACGAGGCTGGTACCGTTGCCCCGTACGTGTGCCTGCAGGCCTAAAGCCAAGCCCCTGAGTCGAAGGAACAAGTGTGTGGAGAATTCCTGCTTCAGCGAAAAGAGGCCTTCCCGAGGCTGGAAGCATGTTGCTGTGTGCATGCGTGAGAGAACGGCAAGGGAGTCCCCAACCATTTTCCGCGGGAGACTCAGGCCCCGGAAGAAGGCCGAGCACGACTCCCCACTGGTGTCGTGGTCTGTGGGAGGAAGCAGTTCACTCTGCACTGTGGGTGAGAGCCTGCGGACGGGTTCCATTCGTAAACTCGATGGAGAAACAGGCCGGTGCCGAAGGCAGCTGTCAGCTCACTCCTTGTTTACGAGGCTGGTACCGTTGCCCCGTGTGTGCCTGCAGGCCTGAAGCCAAGCACCTAAGTGGAGGGAACAAGTCTGCAGAGAATTCCTGCTTCAGCGAAAAGAGGCCTTCCTGAGGCTGGAAGCATGTTGCTGTGTGCATGCGTGAGAGAACTGCAAGGGAGTCCCAAAACATTTTCCGTGGGAGACTCAGGCCCCGGAAGAAAGCAGAGCACGACTCCCCACTTGTGTCATGGTCTGTGGGAGGAAGCAGTTTACCGTGTACTGTAGCTGAGAGCCTGGGGAACGGGTTCCACCCGTAAAATCGAGGGAGCACCAAGGCCGGCGCGGAAGGCAGCTCTCAGCTCACCTCTTGTTTACGCGCCTACTCCCGTTGCCCCGTGTGTGCGTGCAGGCTTGAAGGCAACCCCCTAACTCGAAGGAACAACTCTGCTGAGAACCCGTGCTTCAGCCGAAAGAGCCGTTCCTGAGGGTGCAAGCATTTTGCTGTGGCAATGCGTGAGAGCACTGCAAGGGAGTCCGGAGGCCTTTTCCGAGTGAGACTCAGGCCCTGGCCGAAGGCAGCACACGGCTCCCCACTTGTTTCAGGAAGCTAGCTCTGCGGCCTCACTTTCGCATGGAAGCCTAATCGCTAGCGTTCGAACTCGAAGAGACAACACGGTAGAGAAACCGTGCTTTAGCTGCCATCCACCTCTCTGAGGGAGGAAGCAGTTTCCAGGCTACCGTGGGGGAGAGCCTGGGGAACGGGTTCCTCACGTGAAACCGAGGGAGAGGAAGTCCGGGCCGGAAGGCACCTCTCGACTCAGCTCTTGTTACCTGAAGCTCACCCTTACTGCCCCATGCGTGCCTAGGAATGCTAAGGGCTCCACGCTGATTTGGCAGAAAGAAGCCGGTAAAGAAGCCCGGCTTCAGCTCATTCAATGCCTCTCCACAGGGTGGCAGCCTTTTCAACTCTGCTTCAGGGCAAGCGTGGGGAGTGAGTCCCAGCAGAATTCCGAGGGAGAAAGAAGCATGGGCAGAAGGCACCCCTCGACTCAACTCTTGTTTCGGGAACCTAGGTCGGCTCTCCCGCGTGTGCGGGGGGTCCTAAGGGCCGTCCACCCGACGCAAAGGAGCCACACTGGAGAGAACCCGTGCCTCGGCACAGATCGCCCTTCCTGAGCGTGCACTTCATCTCGTGTGTGTTTCTGTGAACGCATGAGAAATGGAACCCAAACGGAACCCGGAGTGAGAAGCAGGCCTGTAAGGAAGGCTGCTGTCGACTCCGCTGTTGTTTTAGGAGATCCGCCCTGCCCTGCCCTGGGTGCCTGGATGCCTGGTTACCGGGCTACTAACACCAGGAATCAATGCTAGAGAGTTCCTGCGCTTTAGTTAACATTGCCGTTCCTGAAGCCAGAGGAATTTCACAGTGCTCGTGCAGGAGAGACGGGGGAAAGGGTCCCGTCCGTGAAATGGAGCGAGAAACAGGCCGCTGCGGAAGGCCGCTCTCAACTCACCTCTTGTGGAGGAGGCCGGTCCCCTTGCCCCGGGTGTGCCTGCAGGCCTACAGCCAAGCCCCTCAGTCGAAGGAACAAGTGTGTAGAGAATTCCTGCTTCAGCGAAAAGAGGCCTTCCCGAGGCTGGAAGCATGTTGCTGTGTGCATGCGTGAGAGAACGGCAAGGGAGTCCCCAACCATTTTCCGTGGGAGACTCAGGCCCCGGAAGAAGGCCGAGCACGACTCCTCACTGGTGTCATGGTCTGTGGGGGGAAGCAGTTTACTCTGCACTGTGGGTGAGAGCCTGGGGACGGGTTCCATACGTAAACTCGATGGAGAAACAGGCCGGTGCAGAAGGCAGCTGTCAGCTCCCTCCTGGGTTACGGGGCTGGTACCGTTGCCCCGTGTGTGCCTGCAGGCCTAAAGCCAAGCACCTAAGTCGAAGGAACAAGTGCGGAGAGAATTCCTGCTTCAGCGGAAATAGGCCTTCCTGAGGCTGGAAGCGTGTTGCTGTGTGCATGCGTGAGCGCACTGCAACGGAGTCCCAAACCATTTTCCGTGGGAGCCTCAGGCCGCTGCAGAAGGCAGCACACGACTCCCCACGTGTTTCAGGAAGCTAGCCCTGCGGCCCCACTTGTGCACGGAAGTCTAATCGCTTGCGTTCTACCTCGAAGAAACAACAGTGTACAGAAGCCGTGCTTTGGCTACCGTCGACCCCTCTGTGGGAGGAAGCAGTTTATGCTGCAGTGTGGGTGAGGTCCTGGGGGGGGGGGGGGGGCGGGTTCCATAGGTAAAATCGAGGCAGAACCAGGCCGGCGCAGAAGGCAGCTGTCGACTCACTCCTTGTTTACGAGGCTGGTACCGTTGCCCCGTACGTGTGCCTGCAGGCCTAAAGCCAAGCCCCTGAGTCGAAGGAACAAGTGTGTGGAGAATTCCTGCTTCAGCGAAAAGAGGCCTTCCCGAGGCTGGAAGCATGTTGCTGTGTGCATGCGTGAGAGAACGGCAAGGGAGTCCCCAACCATTTTCCGCGGGAGACTCAGGCCCCGGAAGAAGGCCGAGCACGACTCCCCACTGGTGTCGTGGTCTGTGGGAGGAAGCAGTTCACTCTGCACTGTGGGTGAGAGCCTGCGGACGGGTTCCATTCGTAAACTCGATGGAGAAACAGGCCGGTGCCGAAGGCAGCTGTCAGCTCACTCCTTGTTTACGAGGCTGGTACCGTTGCCCCGTGTGTGCCTGCAGGCCTGAAGCCAAGCACCTAAGTGGAGGGAACAAGTCTGCAGAGAATTCCTGCTTCAGCGAAAAGAGGCCTTCCTGAGGCTGGAAGCATGTTGCTGTGTGCATGCGTGAGAGAACTGCAAGGGAGTCCCAAAACATTTTCCGTGGGAGACTCAGGCCCCGGAAGAAAGCAGAGCACGACTCCCCACTTGTGTCATGGTCTGTGGGAGGAAGCAGTTTACCGTGTACTGTAGCTGAGAGCCTGGGGAACGGGTTCCACCCGTAAAATCGAGGGAGCACCAAGGCCGGCGCGGAAGGCAGCTCTCAGCTCACCTCTTGTTTACGCGCCTACTCCCGTTGCCCCGTGTGTGCGTGCAGGCTTGAAGGCAACCCCCTAACTCGAAGGAACAACTCTGCTGAGAACCCGTGCTTCAGCCGAAAGAGCCGTTCCTGAGGGTGCAAGCATTTTGCTGTGGCAATGCGTGAGAGCACTGCAAGGGAGTCCGGAGGCCTTTTCCGAGTGAGACTCAGGCCCTGGCCGAAGGCAGCACACGGCTCCCCACTTGTTTCAGGAAGCTAGCTCTGCGGCCTCACTTTCGCATGGAAGCCTAATCGCTAGCGTTCGAACTCGAAGAGACAACACGGTAGAGAAACCGTGCTTTAGCTGCCATCCACCTCTCTGAGGGAGGAAGCAGTTTCCAGGCTACCGTGGGGGAGAGCCTGGGGAACGGGTTCCTCACGTGAAACCGAGGGAGAGGAAGTCCGGGCCGGAAGGCACCTCTCGACTCAGCTCTTGTTACCTGAAGCTCACCCTTACTGCCCCATGCGTGCCTAGGAATGCTAAGGGCTCCACGCTGATTTGGCAGAAAGATGGCAGAAAGAAGCCGGTAAAGAAGCCCGGCTTCAGCTCATTCAATGCCTCTCCACAGGGTGGCAGCCTTTTCAACTCTGCTTCAGGGCAAGCGTGGGGAGTGAGTCCCAGCAGAATTCCGAGGGAGAAAGAAGCATGGGCAGAAGGCACCCCTCGACTCAACTCTTGTTTCGGGAACCTAGGGTCGGCTCTCCCGCGTGTGCGGGGGGGTCCTAAGGGCCGTCCACCCGACGCAAAGGAGCCACACTGGAGAGAACCCGTGCCTCGGCACAGGATCGCCCTTCCTGAGCGTGCACTTCATCTCGTGTGTGTTTCTGTGAACGCATGAGAAATGGAACCCAAACGGAACCCGGAGTGAGAAGCAGGCCTGTAAGGAAGGCTGCTGTCGACTCCGCTGTTGTTTTAGGAGATCCGCCCTGCCCTGCCCTGGGTGCCTGGATGCCTGGTTACCGGGCTACTAACACCAGGAATCAATGCTAGAGAGTTCCTGCGCTTTAGTTAACATTGCCGTTCCTGAAGCCAGAGGAATTTCACAGTGCTCGTGCAGGAAGGACGGGGAAAGGGTCCCGTCCGTGAAATGGAGCGAGAAACAGGCCGCTGCGGAAGGCCGCTCTCAACTCACCTCTTGTGGAGGAGGCCGGTCCCCTTGCCCCGGGTGTGCCCTGCAGGCCTACAGCCAAGCCCCTCAGTCGAAGGAACATGTGTGTAGAGAATTCCTGCTTCAGCGAAAAGAGGCCTTCCCGAGGCTGGAAGCATGTTGCTGTGTGCATGCGTGAGAGAACGGCAAGGGAGTCCCCAACCATTTTCCGTGGGAGACTCAGGCCCCGGAAGAAGGCCGAGCACGACTCCTCAACTGGTGTCATGGTCTGTGGGGGAAGCAGTTACTCTGCACTGTGGTGAGAGCCTGGGGACGGGTTCCATACGTAAACTCGATGGAGAAACAGGCCGGTGCAGAGGCAGCTGTCAGCTCCCTCCTGGGTTACGGGGCTGGTACCGTTGCCCCGTGTGTGCCTGCAGGCCTAAAGCCAAGCACCTAAAGTCGAAGGAACAAGTGCGGAGAGAATTCCTGCTTCAGCGGAAATAGGCCTTCCTGAGGCTGGAAGCGTGTTGCTGTGTGCATGCGTGAGCGCACTGCAACGGAGTCCCAAACCATTTTCCGTGGAGCCTCAGGCCGCTGCAGAAGGCAGCACACGGACTCCCCACGTGTTTCAGGACGCTAGCCCTGCGGCCCGCACGGAAGTCTAATCGCTTGCGTTCTACCTCGAAGAAACAACAGTGTACAGAAGCCGTGCTTTGGCTACCGTCGACCCCTCTGTGGGAGGAAGCAGTTTATGCTGCAGTGTGGGTGAGGTCCTGGGGGGGGGGGGGGGGGCGGGTTCCATAGGTAAAATCGAGGCAGAACCAGGCCGGCGCAGAAGGCAGCTGTCGACTCACTCCTTGTTTACGAGGCTGGTACCGTTGCCCCGTACGTGTGCCTGCAGGCCTAAAGCCAAGCCCCTGAGTCGAAGGAACAAGTGTGTGGAGAATTCCTGCTTCAGCGAAAAGAGGCCTTCCCGAGGCTGGAAGCATGTTGCTGTGTGCATGCGTGAGAGAACGGCAAGGGAGTCCCCAACCATTTTCCGCGGGAGACTCAGGCCCCGGAAGAAGGCCGAGCACGACTCCCCACTGGTGTCGTGGTCTGTGGGAGGAAGCAGTTCACTCTGCACTGTGGGTGAGAGCCTGCGGACGGGTTCCATTCGTAAACTCGATGGAGAAACAGGCCGGTGCCGAAGGCAGCTGTCAGCTCACTCCTTGTTTACGAGGCTGGTACCGTTGCCCCGTGTGTGCCTGCAGGCCTGAAGCCAAGCACCTAAGTGGAGGGAACAAGTCTGCAGAGAATTCCTGCTTCAGCGAAAAGAGGCCTTCCTGAGGCTGGAAGCATGTTGCTGTGTGCATGCGTGAGAGAACTGCAAGGGAGTCCCAAAACATTTTCCGTGGGAGACTCAGGCCCCGGAAGAAAGCAGAGCACGACTCCCCACTTGTGTCATGGTCTGTGGGAGGAAGCAGTTTACCGTGTACTGTAGCTGAGAGCCTGGGGAACGGGTTCCACCCGTAAAATCGAGGGAGCACCAAGGCCGGCGCGGAAGGCAGCTCTCAGCTCACCTCTTGTTTACGCGCCTACTCCCGTTGCCCCGTGTGTGCGTGCAGGCTTGAAGGCAACCCCCTAACTCGAAGGAACAACTCTGCTGAGAACCCGTGCTTCAGCCGAAAGAGCCGTTCCTGAGGGTGCAAGCATTTTGCTGTGGCAATGCGTGAGAGCACTGCAAGGGAGTCCGGAGGCCTTTTCCGAGTGAGACTCAGGCCCTGGCCGAAGGCAGCACACGGCTCCCCACTTGTTTCAGGAAGCTAGCTCTGCGGCCTCACTTTCGCATGGAAGCCTAATCGCTAGCGTTCGAACTCGAAGAGACAACACGGTAGAGAAACCGTGCTTTAGCTGCCATCCACCTCTCTGAGGGAGGAAGCAGTTTCCAGGCTACCGTGGGGGAGAGCCTGGGGAACGGGTTCCTCACGTGAAACCGAGGGAGAGGAAGTCCGGGCCGGAAGGCACCTCTCGACTCAGCTCTTGTTACCTGAAGCTCACCCTTACTGCCCCATGCGTGCCTAGGAATGCTAAGGGCTCCACGCTGATTTGGCAGAAAGAAGCCGGTAAAGAAGCCCGGCTTCAGCTCATTCAATGCCTCTCCACAGGGTGGCAGCCTTTTCAACTCTGCTTCAGGGCAAGCGTGGGGAGTGAGTCCCAGCAGAATTCCGAGGGAGAAAGAAGCATGGGCAGAAGGCACCCCTCGACTCAACTCTTGTTTCGGGAACCTAGGTCGGCTCTCCCGCGTGTGCGGGGGGTCCTAAGGGCCGTCCACCCGACGCAAAGGAGCCACACTGGAGAGAACCCGTGC
>NW_026991940.1:0-64856 GCF_029215605.1 Mirounga angustirostris | reverse complement strand
GAAATCAAGAGTCAGACGCTCAACTGAGGGGCCCCCAAATTTATCCTAGGCTTAAAGATGTAACCACTGATCCCAAAATGTTAGCTCTTAACCTAGGCCACGCATTATAACTTTAGCCCACGGATGAGCAGTATTTTAAAATGTGTACCCAAAGTACACGGGAAAGTATCACTCTTTCTAAGTTATTTCTGAGAGAACTCTGGTTTCTATGTGTTTTTGTTTTTAGGTTTTTTCTTAAGCTTTTATTTATTTACTTGACTGAGAGAGACACAGCGAGAGAGGGAACACAAGCAGGGGGAGTGGGAGAGGGAGAAGCAGGGTTCCCGCTGAGCAGGGAGTGTGATATAGGGCTGATCCCAGCACCCTGCTTTCATGACCTGAGCCGAAGGCAGACGCTTTACCGACTGAGCCACCCAGGTGCCCCTGGTTTCTACGTATTTTTATCAAGTCTGAATTTTACTGGGAAGTCCTTCCCATTTTTTCTTAGATCCAAGGTCTGTATACAAAATGTGATTTATAACTATGCCCTATGGAAAAGAGCACCCCATTCTTGTCTTTTGTGTTACAGATTTCTCTTGTACAATTTCTCATTGAAAATTGCCTCAGGATATTTGGAGAAGACATCACTTCCCTCTTGGGTGAGAACTCAATGAGTCGTGGTAACAGCGAGAAGGCTGCAGGTATCGGGAGTAATTTAATTGGCTTTAGTGAGAAGCAGACAGCAAGGTTGCCAGGGGTCATGGGAGATGCTTAGACAGAGCTGTTCTGGAACCCAGAGCATCGCCAGGGCAAGGATTTCCATGGGCTCCTTCTTCCGAAGGCTGGCGCACAGGTCAAGGGAGGTTCCACACTGTTGTGAGACCAAAGAAAGGATAAGATGAGGTCTCTGACTTCAAGAAGTTTCTAGTGTAGATCATAAGGGCATTAGGACTCATCATGGTATGCTACAGTGTTTGGGAATTTCTCTAACAAAATTTGAATGGGTGCCATATATATATGTCATATCATACATATATGTTTAGTTATATATAATATATAATTAGAAATTTAGAATATCTAATTTTTAAACACAATGTATATACTTATGTATATTAGATGTGCTCTGGTTGAAGCCAGAGCAAGTGGCCTTTCTTCCCCTCCCTCCTCTTTTGGCTCAGGGGCTCTTGAGGTACCACAGGATTCCAGTGCCCTTTGAACTGGGTTGAAAAGAACTGGCATCAGTTCTTTCTCTCTAAAATTGTGGATAAAAATATTGTCTAAATCTTAGAATTGTTGTAAAGATTAAATAAGGTGATGGATGTAAAATAAATTTCAAAAAAAAGCCATTAATAGGACTAGGAGAAGTGCCCCTGAGACTAGAGCTAGTATATTTGAGCCTAGCTAATCACAGCTAACTCGTAGCAGTCCACCTTATAATAGACTTTCGATTCAGAACTTGGAGACACATCTCATCAATCCCTCTATATTTTTGACATTTCTTGGTTTTATGACGTTTTTGTCATTGCTTTGAGGAAATCTTTAGGAAAATACATGTCATCAGGAATTAAGATAAATCTAGTGTAGTGTCTGAGAATATGCTTATATAAGACAACTGTTTATTCTTCATTTCAGTAGTGTCAGGAAATCAACCTCTTGAATCCAAGCCAGTGAGAGTGAGAGTGATTTACAAAAAGGCACAACTGCAGAATGATACGAAGACCCCATCTGGCATGGTTCCACCCAGCTACCTGTCTACAGTTTTCTAAGTCACTGAAGACTACCATCTACATAATGACACTTGACTCTTCCGTTTTCTTTAGTTCCTATAAAATAGAAAATAAAATGAACTGTTTTTCCAATGAATGAAAAATGAGCCCCTTCCAAGGAACTTGCTCATCCCATTAGAATTTTTCTTTTGCCTCATCTCATATTATCCATATTGAGGAAATCTTCCCACAAAGTATCTCCTCTGTCTTCAATACCTACCATCTCATATTATGTACTTTGTTGCATTGTAGTGTATTGCATATTTTTATACTGATGCAATAAAAGTAATTCCATCACTCAGTGGGTTAGACATCCATTTTACTTGTTTATGATTCATATCAACACTTCAGTGGAGGCTCATCTGAGCAGTTCTGGTCTCAGCTGAGGTCACTTGAGCACCTGCAGTCAGCTGGCAGCTCATCTCGAGCTAACCTAGGAGTCTGTTTATTGGTGTTGGCTCTCAGCTGGTCCCCATGTCTTCAACGAGCTAGCCTGTCCTGCATATGGTGGAGGAAGAGTTGCCAGAAGCAAGAAAGGCTTTTCAAGAGTTAATGTGGGAGAGGACTGTGCAAAGCACCATGCCAAAGACAGTGATTTACAAGACAAGGAGGCATTCATTATTTATTAAGACCACACATGATAATCAAAGCTCAAGGCAGCACCACTACTACACACATCCTTTTATTCATCGGCTTTTAATCCTCAGTGGATTATAATCAGCAATTCCTAAAAGGCATTCAAAGTGTGGTAGGAAGTATCTTTGAAATAATAACTGATTTTTTACCTCAGGTCTTCTTTGCCTCTATCCTTGTCCCGGTCTTAAGCTGTCTTACGGACAACTAAATCACTTCCTCAGGGAATAGAAGCTATAGGAGAATATGAGGAAAAGGGAGCCCTTTGTTGCTTATGAGTTTTAAAAATTTAGCTTTCTAGGAAACAAAACTTACTCATGGCATAGAGTAGAAGATTTAGGTGGAAATCTCATGGGAAAAGCCCAAAATCATTAGGTACATGGGACATCTGCCCCTTTTCCTGGATAGAAGCCAAAAGAAAGCAGGAAGGCCTCACAGAATAGCTAATTGACTTGTCTAAGAAAGACGGGGCCCCTGTGGGTCCACATAGAGTTTCTTATACCTCAGCATGGAACAGATCAGTAAGAAAAGTATTCCCATCAATTCCAGAATAGTATGGAAGAACTACAGAGAGCCACCAGGTTTGAAAGACATGTCTCAACAACAGTAGTACTGACCAATTCCCCAGGACCAGAGAACAGTTAGGACATCTCAGCAGATGCTAGTATACATCAATGACCCAAAGCAGCAGATAAGTGCCACCTCGCCATTTCATAGCCTTCTAACTCCCTGGCACTAGAAGACTCCAGAACATAGACACACTCCTGGGGGAAATTAAGAGATCCTGAATTTCTACCAATCTGGGAACAGAGAATCAAACTAGACACCAAGCGAGCTATTTAAAAACACAGAATTGGACATTTATTACATATGTCAATGTATACATTGAGGTTGGTATCAATATATATAGAATATATGATCCAAGCACAGTTTTCCTAGAAAGGGTTCCCTGGTCAAATAGGTTAGGGAAATTCTGTATTTTCCTTTTGAAGTCAAATGCTCCAGTTTTTTCCACACTTATTTGACATTGCTTGGCCCTTTTGAAGTAACCCCATTAATTAATGATCCTGGGAACATACATTAATAAACATCGCTCTGAATTTATTTCTTCTTAACTCACAGATTTTACCATTTCACTCACCTGCTAAGAAGCCATCAATAGATCTTTGAATTTTTTTTTTTTTCAGAAAAAAATGTCCTTTTTTAGATCCTCCACAATGCAACCTGCTCTAGTAATCAATTTTGTCTTCACTCTTTCCCATTGTAGATCCTTTGCTTTAGCTAGGTCAGAAACGTTACTGGTCCCTGAATAAGTCACACTCACTTTTCTAACTATAATCCTCACCTCTCCTTGGTCTCTACGTTTCCACCCACTAACTAGGTAGCCATCTGGGTTCTCCACTCCCAGAATTTCACAAAGCCTTCCTGATCTCAAATTAATTGTTCTTTACATGAGCGCTTGCCCCTACTAGACATTGGCTCGTATGCTGCTTTGCACCGTCAGGAATTATGCCAGTGTGTTCATACATTATTCAGCAAATCCAAATTCCTGTGGTAAACAACTGTATCTTGTGTTAGTTTTATATTACTTTTAATGCCTGGCTAAATTTCTACTCAAAAAAATATGAATGAATATGTTCAATTTTCGAAGGGTGTAGAGATTTTATACACATTCGTAGCAACTGCAAGTTTTAAAACTGAAGAGGTAGAATACAGCACATATGGAATTTCAATGGGTGGCAATAAGACATCATCAGTTTGACCAATTTTTTTAGATATGACTTCACAGCCTTATTCACAAGTTCTGGGATATATTATTTTTATTCATTATGTAAAAAATCTGATATCGGTGTGATGCATTTGGGAATAATTGCATTTTTGTATTAAATTTCTTCTAAATATCAACAATCCAGAATAAAAGGGGCAAAAAAACATGGCTGGGCAATGCATCTGTGAGTTTTTAAGCCAAGGAAGATATTAAAAAAAAAAAAATTGAAAAGAAGAGGAGCTAGAAATACCAGAAGGTAAAGAAAAGCTGAAATTGAACTTATTTGTCAATGGCAACTCAAGAGATTCCTGACCTAGGAAAATGGTTAATAAATGTTAGTATTTCCTTCAGGAGACTCAAGCATAATGTTTCCTTGAGAATAACAATTTATTTCTTAAATTTGAGGAAAAGATCCTAGGAACTCTGATAAACTGTAAAAGAACTTAATTGCCTAATCTAGAATGAATAAAAGGCAATTAGACATTCTGATATTGGCCTTTACCGTACCTGGGAGTAAGATGTGTGTAGTCATCAGTCAATTTGCACTTAGTGATGTAGTTAAGGTTAAACATCTCCAGAAGTAAAATAAAGGTACTTAGAATGACTCTCCTATTTTATTCCAGAAAGAAAGCGACTCACAGGCTACCAATATCAACAAATTAATATCATGGATGGTTGGGATTAATTACCATGATAAATTAAGTGGGATATATATATAATCACTCAATGTTTATTCCACAAAAGCAACATGTAAGAATTTGGTGAATGGAATATATATTAGTACAAGAAGCCACTTCTTTTCAGAGAGCACTGAACGATGCCTTTTATATTTTTCTGTAATTCTTTCTATGCTTAAGCCGAATGGGCCAGTAATACTCTGAAGATTTATAGTGGATGGTGACTCTATTTTCCAGTTTTGTTTTGTTTTACTTACCCACAACATAATTGGTGCTAAGAAAAAATTGGCTTCCTTATGGTCCTGGGCCTAAATGTCAGTATTAATTTAGTTGGCTTAATCTTTAAAAAATGGTATCATTCCTTTGTCAAATAAAAGAAACAACTAGAAAACCAAACTGTCAAAGGAAAGTTATAATTTCCTAAAATGGAAAAAGAGAAACTGCTTTGTAAGAATGGGAGTTTTTCCAAAATGTAAAAATATAAAACTAGTTGGGAAAGAAAAAACAAAACAACACCGTCTTCAGGATAGTGATTACCTCTGTGGAAGGAAAGAATGGGATTGAGTAAAGGGGGAAAAAAGAAACTCCAAGCACACATATATTAATTTAATTTCTTGAAAGATTTAAAAATGCTAACATTTCACCACGTGCTTCACACTTCTTAAGAAAATGTTAGAGGTGACTTTATTACATAAATATCCACAACATACCCATGCATACACACACACACACACAATTTGTATATATAAACATACAAAACATTGTTAAATGAATAAGTAAACTACAGAAATTCTTATCATTCAGCAATTTTATCTTTTTACCATAGGTTTTGTGATTCCTCTGTATGGATGACCTGGTTCACTCCGTCTAGTATTCCATTATATGATAATGCATTTATGTGTGTACACATCTACCTTGATCAAACTTTCTAGAGGCTTGCCTAGTTTATTAGCTTTCAAAGAAATAGATTTTAAAAATCATCTCCATTAATGTTTTTTCCTAGGTTATTAATTTGTGTTTTGCTTTTACCATTCTGTTGCTTCAACTTTCTTACTGTTTTCACTTCTTCATCTAGCTTCTTGGATTAAATGCTAGCTCATTTAAACTTAGTAAATATATTTAATAAGACTATTCATAACTTCTAAGTACTGCTTTATCTATATCTCACAAATTTTTCATATTTTAGTTTGTTGATAAAACCATTACAGTTTATGATTCTCTTTGTGAAGTATTTTTTCACTTACTCATTGTTTAAGCTTTTGTTTTTTTCAGATTTTCTAACCTATAGGATTTTAATTACTAGTGGTAGTAGTTAATTTCTAAATAAATTACATAGTAATTAGATAATATGGTTTGAATAACTATGACTTTTTGTGACTGAGAGTATACAGTTAATTTTATACATATCTAATGTGTTGCATGCATGCTTTAGGAGAATGTGTATCCTCTGTTGTGTTGTCTTTTGGGTGCAGGCCTATGTAAATTCACAATTATGTCCTATGCGTTCCTCAGATTCTCTGTATATTCTCCAAATATGTGGTTTCTGAAAGAGGTGTTAAATTTTGCCATTATGCTTACATGAGCTTTTCAATTTTATTTTGTAATTCTGAATTTTTGTAGTTGTTGGCTTTTGGTGTTTTAGAGTTTAACTCTATATTGTTAGGCAAATACAAATTTATAACTTCTATAGCCTTTTCATGAAGTATAGCTTATTTGCTTTATTCACATTAATGTGTTGACTTCATATTCTATTTTGACAGATATTGTTGCACCAGCTCTTTTTTGGTTCATATATGCTTAGTATATTTCTTTTTTTTCCTTTTTATATTTTCTGTTTCAGAGTGTGTTTGTGTGCATGTGTGTATAGCAGTGTGCCTTATAAGCAGCATATAACTGATTTTTTTATATCCATGCTGATAATTTCTGATTTTTAATAGAGTGATTTAATCTATTTACATTTATTGTCGTTACAATGTACTTTGAGTTACACTGACCACCTTATTTTGTATTTTTCTTTCATCAGAGATTTCTCCTGGTTTCTTTTTTCTTCCTTTCCTAATTTTTATGTGTGTACACATCTACCTTGATCAAACTTTCTAGAGGCTTGCCTAGTTTATTCATGCAGGCTAATTTTTGTTGGATTGATAATTAAAGTTTAGTATTTTCTCTATCAATTTTTATTTATATATATTAAAATTTCTCAGCTATTATATCTTTGACTAATTTGCTGCAATATCCCTCTATTATCTTTTACTAGAATCCACTAAAATTTTATGAAACGGTGATTCTCAAAGGACACTCCATATAAACAACTCTTTTAATTTTTCTCTTTATACTGCATCCTGAGTAAACTTCTCAGTTCTTTCTTCCAGTTTATTAATTCTTTAACTTTGGACATTCTAGAGTTAATTCTTTTAGTTTCATGTCTTTTTTTCACGCCTATATGTTTTCTGGGATTACTAATCAGATCTTTTTCCTATTCATGTAATTTTATATTTTTTCAATAAAGATCATTTCAGGGGCGCCTGGGTGGCTCACCGGGCTGAGGATACGATTCTTGATTTTGGCTCAGGTCATGATCTCAGGATCCTGAGATGTATCCCCGACTGAGGCTCCCCGCTCAGCAGGTAGTCTGCTTGAGATTCTCTCTCTCTCCCTCTGCTCCTCCCTGCTCTCTCTCACTCGTGGGCTCTCTCTCTCAAATAAATAAATAAATAATCTTTAAAAAAAAATAAACATCATTTCATTCGTTTTCCTCTCTGATTTTGGTACCAAGAAGGAGGATGCTGCTGTGACAAATACCTAAAAATGTCAAAGCAGCTTTAGAATTGGGGAAGGGGTAGAGGTTGGAGGAGTTTTGAGGGGCATGCTGGGAAAAGTCCACATTGCTGTGAAGGGACTGTTGGTAGAAATAATAGATGTTGAAGGTGATTCTGGTAAGTGTTCAGAAATAAAAGCGAGAGCTTCAGGGATAGACTCTATCTTCTTAGAGAGTATGTAACTAATCAGAAACAGAATGTTAGAAATATGGATGTTGAACATCTTTCTGGTGAGATCTCAGATGGAAATGAAGAACATGCTGTTGGAAACTGTAAGAAAGGAGATCCTTGTTATGAAATAGCAAAGAACTTGGCTTAACTAGTGTTCTAGTGTTTTCTGGAAGGTCGAACTTGCAAGCTATAAGATTGGGTATTTACCTGAGGAGATTTCTCAGGGAAGTTTTAAAGGAGTTTGTTTCTTCCTGATTGCTCATAGTAAAATGCAAGAAGAGAGAAATGAGTTGAGGCAGGTATTAAGCAAAAGGAAATCAGGACTTGAAGATGTGGAAAATTCTCAAGTTTTCCAAAATCAGTTTGTCATTTCTACTCTAACACAGGTGCTCATGCTGTTGCTGCCCCTAGATGGTTCCTCCTGTTCTCTTCCTGTCCAAATCCAACCTATAGAGTGTCAGCTTCCCAACAAAGTCTGTCTTGATTTGTTCAGTCATGTTGGCATTTTCTCTTGTGAATTTCTATAGCCTTGTAATCATTTTCGTGTAATGTTTGTGACAGGTAGTCTTTAAGGCACATTTTTTTTTTTTTAATTTTACATTTTCTGAAACTGAAGTACCCCCCCTGTCTGTGTATATATGTTTTGGTTTTTTTTTTTTTCAGCAATTCTCTGTCCGCCCTCAAATGCTTTTAAATGGATAACACATGCATAATCCATGGGTTCTAGAAAATGAGGAAGTAGGAAACTTGACTTCGCAATTGTTCTCAGGTGGTCCTCCATGGCACCTTCCAGAGCCACCAAGAGCAGGGCTAACGCAGTGGGAAAGTTAAGTAAACCAGTGGAGCCCTGCTCTGGTCACTCTTACAACCTTGAACAAGCAGCTCACCTCTTTCTTTCTTTCTTTTTTTTTTTTGTACTTTTTGGCTTTATTATTTTATTTATGGGTCTGAGGCAAAAGGTTTTGTGAACCTGAAAATATTGGTATAAATATGTAGTATGTTTTAGATTTGTCTCTCTCATTAGAACACAGGCTTCTGCACCCAAAGGGACTAGCGCAGTTATAGCTAGATAATTGGGTCAGCTTGTTCTTGATCGGTTTGTGTGCAAACATCAGACTACATCCACAGTGAGCATTCCTCTTAATCTTTTCAAACAACTGTGTGCCAATCTCCTAAATGTTAGTTTCTTTCTGTGTCTTAATTTTCTTAAAAAAGTGGTGTCTTAGGCCTCCCAGAATGAACATGAATTATTGCTCTAGTATTTATACACAGCAAGTTTTAGATTTCTTTCCAAAACACATGCATGGGTTTTAAGGAAATCTGTAAATGGCTATAATTTAAGATCAGAAAGTATTACCCTTAAGATAATATTAGAATTTGGAAGGAAAAAAACACAACTTTTATTTAGGAACTTGTTATCTCGAACATAGAATTCTGTTCCTGCAGAATTTCAAGTTATATACTTAGTTTGAATGCAAGAAGCAAATGTTGGAAAACTAGAAGTAGGTGAATTTTGAAAAGACTACACAGGGAATGAATTTACTTTATCTACTTTCCCCCTTTTATTTGGGGGGGGTGAGAGAGAAAACAAGCATACACTTTATTGTAAGAAACTGGCTCACTTGGGGTGCCTGGATGGCTCAGTCAGTTTAGCATCCAACTCTTGATTTCGGTGCAGGTCATGAGATTGAGCCCCACATCAGGCTCCATGCTCAGTGTTGAGTCTGCTTGAGATTCTCTCCCTTCCCCCTGCTTGCATGTTCTATTAATTAATTAATTAATTAATTAATTAATTAAAATCTTAAAAAAGTAATGGGCTCACACAATTGTGGAGGCTGGCAAGTCTGAAATCTGTAGGGCACGCTGGCAGGCTTGAAATTCAGGTAAGAGTTGATGTTACAATCTTGAGCCCAAATTCCAGGCTGGTCAGATAAATGAGAAATTTAGGCAAGGTTTCTATTTTGCAGTCTTGAGGCTGTATTTCTTCTCCTATGGAAAACTGGTCTTTGCTCTTAAAGCCTTCAACTGATTAGATGGGGCCCCCACACACTAAGGAATGTAATCTGCTTTACTCAAAGCCTACTAATTTAAATGTTAATCACACCTAAAAAATACATTCACAGCAACATCTAGACTAGTGTTTGGCCAAACTATTGGGCACCATAGCATAGCCAAGTTAACATAAAAAATTAACCATCACAGTGTCTCATTACCTATTAGGCTCTGTTTTCTGACATCTTTTCTTCACTCAGCTCTACTTAGTTTCACCTTAATCCACCAAATAAAATGCAACATGATTTCAGCCTTGTAAGGGTCTCCAATTTGCTAAAGACCTGAAATCCCCGAACTAATCAAGATTTCAGAGAGCTGTCTAGATGACACAGCCACAAAGACCAAATCTCCAGGAGCTTTGTGTGTCAGAGGTTTTCCTGCATGGTAGGTTTGGTGGAAGAGACAATGAGTGAAAGAAGTGGATTATGTGAGGCAGGTTGAGCTCAAAATGTTAACACAGATTTGTCCCTGAATTGACCTTATGGATGGTGTATCACTTGTGTCATTATTTCTAGAAGTAAATTTTCATGAAGTCTTTAAAGGAGTACCTTGATACATATGTCAAGACTGATGAAGTGTGGGTAAGTAAAGGTGGATCTGAACTGCTCTTTCCTGCTGCATTTGGAATCTCAGTGGTCATCTCCTGGGTTTGTTTAGAGCAGAACTGATACAGCACATTTCGAGCTCTCAAAATGACATTTGAATGCATTCAAATGAATGCAAGTAGCTGTATAAAGTAAGCACTAAAAAATGAGATTAACCACTGCTAGGCTTCATGAGCCCTAGCGTGTTTTTCTTCTAGCACCGTGGTAATAATAAAACTTACTTGTAGAGGTCTTGGCAGTTTAAAAGCAGCACATTTGTATTTCCACATTTGAGTCTCCCTCCAAATAGCATAATGGTGGGAGGGGGGAACGCCTGGATGGCTCAGTCGTTAAGCATCAGCCTTCGGCTCAGGTCATAATCTCGGGGTCCTGGGATCGAGTCCTGCATTGGGCTCCCTGCTCGGCGGGGAGCCTGCTTCTCCCTCTCCCTCTGCTGCTCCCCCTGCTTGTGCTCTCTCTCTCTCTCTCTCTGTGTCAAATAAATAAATAAAATCTTAAAAAAAAAAAAACAAATAGAATGATGGATAAAATATTGTTCTACAGATATGGAATTTGGGATTCAGAATTCCGATTTCACTTGCTGAAGGACAAATAGTAAATACTGGGGTCAGAAGTAGATAGACCACAGCTTTTTCCACTACATCATCTACTCTGTTAAACATTCTTAATTGCTGTTCTGGGAGATAAAAGTCATTATGTTTCTAAAGGAGATTATGAACAGCACTGAACGACTTGTTTTAGTGGTAGGGGTTCTTCCACAGGAAAATAAAAAGCAACTACTTGTGGCATTACTGTGAAAGCCCCTTACTATGAATTATCAGAGAAAAAAGTTAAGTTTACATGAATTTCATTGATTTAAAATGTAACATGAAAATGCTGGAAGAAAAAAGAAATGGTGTTTTTCAGTTATGATAATAAAGGAAGTAATTTTCTTTTGTGACTGGTAATTGCATTGGAAAACATTAAAAAAAAATACGTGCCACTCAAATTTAAGTGGATCTTTGAAGAAGTGGAGGAAGGAGGAGATTCATTCTGAGGATCAGCTTGATCTTTGCTTCTTTCACAGAGATCAAAAGATTTATTGTTACTTGAGAAGGAAAAGCAGAATTCAGTTAGGACTGAAATGAAGGACGCTAGGAGCAGAGTAGCTGCCTTCTGTACTTCCTAATTGGGTATCCTGTCTCCAACTAGATACTCTTAACTGATTCTTCAAATTCTTAATTTCAGTAATTAAGTCATGTAGACATCGGAAGGATGTTAACAGAGTCCAGTAAGAGCAACAGGATTCAAAGTCATTGCAAATGACTAGAGGAGCAAAGAGATGAAGGAATTGGAAAAGAGGAAAACTTTTTTCCTGGCCCTCCAAAGTCAATCTGCAATGCCTCAAATGAGTTCATTTATCATTCACAAGCTAGATAATAGGTCTCAGAAATCTCAGAACGGATTCTCTCCATATAAATCCATCCTTTGTTTTAGGTTCAAAACCTAATTATTCCCATTCTGTCATCATCAGCTCGCGGACTTCCGAGCCGTGCCCAAATCAGAATTTGCTGGCTGAAAGTATATTTAGGGGCCTGAACTTTGTGGCAGAATGTTCTTAACTTCCCTAAAATCAAACTCATCACACACAATACATTAAGTTCTGAAGTTGTGTTGTTTTTTTTTTCAATGCTTTATTTATTTATTCATGAGAGTCAGAGAGAGAGAGAGAGAGGCAGAGGCAGAGGGAGAAGCAGGCTCCCCGCCTAGCAGGGAGCCCGATGCGGGACCCGATCCCAGGACCCGATCCCAGGACCCCGGGATCACGACCTGAGCCGAAGGCAGACACCCAACCATCTGAGCCACCCAGGCGCCCCTGCAGTTGTGTTTTTTTTAAAAGCACAACCATGACAAAAGTAAGTGATAAAGCCCCAACTGCATTTCATTTCCATGACAATGAAATGTCATGGAACAATGAAATGTTCTCTGTTTCTAAGAGGATCATACGTTCTATAGCACATAATTTAAGAAGGCAAGTTTTAGAGCAGTACAGACATTCAAAATTTGGGCCATGTATTTAATTATGTTTTAAACTGCAATTGTTCTTCATTCTCCGTCTTTTGCCCTTTGCTTATCTCAGTTGACAAGCATATTCTCAATAGCCTTCCTCTTTTTCCACATATATGGAATTCCAACCATATAGAGTTGAGAATTAGGAAGGAAATTAGTATTCCCTAAACACCAGTCACTGTCCTTCATAGTGCTTCATTTTATTTACTTCAGAGCTTTCCTCAATATTGCCTCGAATGACCTTGCTCTTTTGTTCAGTTGTTCATGGTTAATTTGTCCCTCACCAGAATGTAAGTTCCATGAAAGCAGAGTCCTTCTCTGTCATGTGCTCTTCTAGATCCTGAGCCCCCAGAGGTGTGCTTGGCACACAGTAGGTATTTATGCTTTGGTTTGTGTTTGTTTTTGTTTTTGTTTTTGTTTAGAGAGAGAAAGCACATGTGCGTGGGGGGAAGGGGCAGAGAGAGGGAGAGAGAAAATCTTAAGTAGGCTCCACGTTCAGCATGGAGCCCGACACAGGGCTTGATCTCATGACCCTGAGATCATGACCTGAGCCAAAATCAAGAGTTGGACGCTTAACTGATTGAGCCACCCAGGCACCCTAAGGTATTAATGTTTTTTAATAAACTCCAGGCACAGGATTAGACACATTGTGAACATTACCTCATATAATTCTCAAAGTGATCTTGAATATAAATGTATTATCCCTTTTTCACACGGAGGAATCAAGCTTAAGGGAATTAACTAACTTGTCAAAAATCAAACAATTAGGAATTTAGGTCTGATGGTGTGTTCTGTTTGGGGTCCATGTTATAAGGAATGTTCCCAAAGTGGTCCATGGCTGTAAGTGAGAGGATTATGGGTAGTAAACAAAGTGGCATTAAGTAATGACAGCATTAGACCATAAGAAAAGTATTCCCTCTAAAACTTCTTTGTAATTAATTTTATTACATCAAGGATAAAGTCTCCGATTGGTGCCAGTGCCATTAATCTGGTGCTCAGATTAATGCTTCCCCAGTAATTGCTACTCTCTCCCTCTCTCTCTCCTTATTTCACTTAAGGGCGGCAGGTAAGTCTATAAAGCCAGAGTTTGTTGGCAGTGTATAAATTTTCTACAACTTAAAGCAAGTGGTTCTGGTTTCCCATTTGCAATAGTTACATAGTTCCTTCAGAAATGAAATTTTAGATAAAAGTCCTGAATTTAGGGGCACCTGGGTGGCTCAGTCGTTAAGCGTCCGCCTTCGGCTCTGGTCATGATCCCAGGGTCCCGGGATCGAGCCCTGCATCGGGCTCCCTGCTCCTCCCTCTCCCGCTCCCCCTGCTTGTGTTCCCTCTCTCGCTGTGTCTCTCTGTGTCAAATAAATAAATAAAATATTAACAAAATAAAGTCCTGAATTTACTTAAGGGAAATATTAATGGTACAGGGGATCTATTTGGCAAAAATTGTGGAGGTGGCACAGTGTCTGGTTTAGGAAACCCTGCTCTAAAGCAAATTTACAAGGCCCTGAAATAGAAACAAGCAACAGAAGGCATTGCTATGATCGGGAAACTCAGACACATAAAATAAGTATCTCCAAAATTCTTTAGAAGTGGTGTGCTTGAGGAACAAAAAACGAACTCGACATAACTGGGGAAAATACCACTGAGATACAAATTCTGGATGTACAGTGAAGTTATAGTTCCTGACTAATGGTGCCAAAAATACAGTGGGGGACATATATAAGTAACCAGAATACAAGTAGGGAAATAAAAAATGCCCAAAAGAAGAAAAAAATACATGTGGATGTGAGAAATCACAGCTCTACGGTGTTAGTTACCTTTAATTACCTTCTGTTATCATTAAGTTTGTTAATTATAATTAATAATTATTTACAGTAATGACATATTTGTTTAAAGTCATAATACATAAATTCTATAAATATTATAAATTAACTTACTTAATTTCAATTAATAATTTTGTCATGCATGCTCAGAATAATGAGTATCCTTGCTAAGCCTATCGTATAAAAGGAGAAATAAGAACAAATAGCTTTAATCTCATTGTAGATGGCACACAAATGCAGAATATTCCCACTTGCAAAAGGGCTGGGCACTCTTTCTTATAACTAACTGCAAGAAAAGCCTCGATGGCTTTGGCAAACAGGACCTGCGAAACTGCCAACCATTTAGAAGAAATCGGAATTCATAACCCCGGTAAAGCTGCCACGTCTTTAACACGGTACCAAATCAGGGCTCCACCAAGGTATGGTGCTGCCCGAGAAACTGTCATCACTTAGTACACTTCTGCGTAAACCTCTCCCGATGAAGGGACTGGATTTGCTCTTCTAGTCTTTATGCTGACATCTGTTTGTAGGGAGTATCGGAGTCCATTCAAATGGTCCCAAAGCTGGGGCTTTCTGTGAGGCCACCTGTCCGTGGCTTGCTCCTTGTTCTGCCAGCAGCTTCCAAGGCAGAAGCTATAAGCTAATCCAGGACATCTGCCACTCTCTAGCTCCGGAGAGGCTATCTGGTGACAGGGCGGGCAGGGACCCGACAGCACAGACTCCACGTCCAAATTCTGATTCTCCCGCTTATTTGAGCGAGTTGCTTAATTTCTCGAGGCCTCAATGTCTTCAACTGCAAATTGAGTGAACGGATCTTATTAGGAGATTTTGAAAATTAAGTGAAATAAAGCAAGAGGGTATTCGGTGAGGCCGGGCACATGATAAGTGAAACGTCAGTTATCATTAGCCACTATTAGCCTGTGTTAGAAGTACAGTGTTCTCTCCTCTGGGCATTCCAGAGCCCTTGGGAAACACGAGCCTTTTCATCGGACGCTCTTGTGTCGGTCCTTAGGGTAGCGCTTCAGGCCCGCTTCCCCCATGCAACTTTTGGCTGTTTCCTCAGCCCCTCCGAGTTCTCCCCCCCTCTCTCTCTCCCCCTGTACCTCCCCGGCCAGAAGAGCGACTCTGGAGGCCCTACCTCCCTCAGTGACTCAAATCCCTCTCCTTCTGCTACACCACCAAAGAGAAAGCCTGCATTAAAATTCAAACAGGGACTTTGGTTTCTCCAGAGAGGTGACTTTCACCATAACCTCCGCAGAATCTAGTCTGGAACATTCTTCTCATTTGCCACTCGCTTTAGTTGGCTAAGAGTTCACATCGAATACAGTGCTTGTGCTAATCTTTTTATAGCCACTGGACGGCAGCTCCCTGGAAACTTCTACCTTTTGCTTCTGACAAACAGTATGTCAGACATTTGCCCAAACAAAACACAAAGAAAGTGCCTGAACTCCGCCTGTGCTATCTTTGCATGCCTTTCACTTTATAGCCAAGTGCTCCGATAAAGACGTCGTGTACATTTAGTGAGATAGAGTGTGTAAGACCCTTAGACTCCTTCGCCTGTGTCTAGAACAAAATGTTTGCTTCTTCAGAATATCTATCTGGAGGAAGAATCATTCCCGAATGGTCTATTTCCAGGAGTGTTTGCCGAGTGGGCAGTGGGCCCCCGCTGCTGGGTTCTCAAGCCCTGCCAGGCTGGCTTAGCCGTTTGGCTTTCTGAGAGCCAACTGGAACGAAGACACCACAGAACTCTTACTCAGTCCTTGCTTTTACTCATCCTGAGGCTTGAGTGTTCACATCTCCTCGGATTCTCAACGTACCGGAGTACCCTTATTATAAATTACCTCTTTGGGCTTAGGCGAGCACAAGTGGATATCTGCCATGTATAATAAGAATTCAAATTTAAAACTGAAATTAAAAAAATTTTAAGGACATTAAGCTTCTCAGCAATCTATTGGGCTTTTATTTTTCTTTCACTGTAAAAGCTCATCGACTTGTTTCAACAGCCAACAGGTAGGGTTAACTGCCTCTAAAAATATCAGGAAAGAAAAACACTCTTATTCAGTGAATTTCTCAAAGTAATGAGGAATATAAAACACACACGTACATAGCATTTCAGATTTCATTTTACCCTCGCCAAAATTATCTTCTTGCTAAAATGACCTAAATCTTTTGAATTAAAACAAGAGGAGTTTCTTATGATACTCAATATTCAATATTCTTGTGATATTAGTAATATGTGCCAACTCTAGAATTTTAAGTAGTGATATGATATACTTTTGCAAATGCGTATCATTTATTGTAGCAACAGATTTTAAGCAATTTGTGGGACTGGGAAGTCACAGTAGCTGCTTTACTTCTTTTTGTAACGTATATGTTAGGAAATTTAGTCCCACCATCCTTCCTCAGGCTCTTCTTTGACTATGTACACATACCCTTCCAACATACTACGCACTTTCTTGTCTCTGCATCTCCCCCTTAACTAAGTTTGCAAGGAAAACTTCTAATCATCCTGCAGGGCGTGATTTAAACATCACCGTCGGGGCAAGTATTCTCTGCACTTTCTGTCTATAGCTCTCTGAGCAGAAGCAATTTTTTACTTCCCTTTTATTTTTCGTCATATCACTTTGTAAAAACATCTAGCATTTTTATATCTGCTCTATTAGTAATTTCAGGCCTGTCACCCCAAGTTATCTGTAAATCCCTTTATGGCAAAAACTAGGTCACGTTCATAATCGTGTCTTTCTAGCACATTAGACAATTTCTCATTGATGACTGACATTTAGTACATGTTTGTTGTTGTCAACAAGGAATTTCAGTTCAGAAAAATGTGAGGAAAGTGTCAGGTGGTCCTGGAGTGATGGTTTTGAGAATTACTAAAATGTTATTAAATATAGTACTAGGGCCTTTTCTGGTTTAGACCTATTTTTTCGATTTATGATTTTATTAAAGCTTGCCAAAAGTTTTTCAAAGTAGTTTTATCAATTTCTATTCCAAGCAACAGTGTGTGAGAGTTCCAGTTGTTCCCTACCTTACCAACGCTTAGCATTTTCACATTATATTTATATACTTATATACATACACACATATTACTCGATTTGGTTTGACGTCTTATTCAGCACTTTTGTTTCTAATGTTTATAAGTGGAGTTGGACTATATTAACTAAACTTTTCCTAATTTAATCATTTCCTTCATTCCACTTTGGGTACATGCTTCCTTTTTTCTAGTTTCTTAGAGTGAAAACTTAGGTTCACACAGATTCAATAGTCTTTCTGGATTTGTATATGTATATGTGTATACACATATGCATGTATGTATACATAGATTTATATATTAGATATCATTAGATATATATCTTAATATATTAATAGTATTTATAGTATATAATATCAATCTTATGTCTTACATATTCTTATTAATATCTACTTTTTTACTGTATTAATTAATATGTAATATTATTAGTATATTAATATTAGCTATAGTAATATCAGGAAAAATATATCTTAAGGTAGAACTATTTTCTGAAGAAGTTTAAGTTCTAATGATAAATATTTAATATATGCAATATATATGTAATATACGATACATATAATATATAATCTAATATATAATAAGATATATATTAATGACATAAGTTTATCATATATCTTTATTTATACATAATTAATATGCATATATTAAATATATATTACATATTTTATATTTGTATTTGTATGTATATTGTATATTTATATTGTATTTTAAATGTATATTACATATTTTATATATATTACATATAATATATAAATTATACATTAGACTATATAAGTAAATAATATATAAGAAGTTTAAGATCTAATGATATATATCTAATATATACATAAATATATATTAGATTTATGTATGTGAAAGATATATTCAATTATATATTAGACTATAATTTCATACTTATATGAAGTTAATATATAATGTACACATATAATGTGTGATTGATATATATTATGTCTATACATTATATATTATATAATTTATACCTTTTGTGCAATCTGCCAAGATAGGTGGGATTCTTTCTCACCAGATTAGCTTTCTGTGCTTATGCTACTGTGTTTTCTCCCAATTACTTAAAACAAATAAAACCCAGAAGTTCCTTACTTCTGAGACAGCTAGGATTGCTTACAGTTACCCTAATTTCTGCTTATGTTCATTTATAAATATTGTGCCGTCATTTCAATTACCAAGAAACCAAGCTACAACCATTCATTGTTCTCAGGTACTTATGCATCCATGTTAGAAATCAAGTGACCAACCTCCTCTGCTAATGCTTTTGACTCTTCTCAAAGCCAGCCACAGAATTCAGGAAAATCAAAGGTGAATGAATAAGCAAATTCAAGATGCCTTTTTAAACTATTTTGTTTTCTTTTTTTCTTACCCTACAAAGGAAACACTACTAGAAATAAACTTTATTTAATATTCCATCTTTCACAATTAGCTCAATAGTATCATAAAAGCTACAAGGGAAGAACTGTGAAATCAGACAAGTTTCACCCTCATTGGTTGTTACATTCTGGTAAAAGTGTTATCAATTTAATGTATGTCAGAGATTATATACTTTATAGAAAAGCACTCATATATCATACATAATATGTTACTATCCTAAAGGGAAACTGATGTAATCCTTATGTAACCTTTGCATATTCTACCCAAAAAGAGGATTTTACTTTCCTCCATTCTGATGTTGTTGGTTACTGATATAATCAACCACAGTCATTCATCCTTATCCTCCACAGGTAAAAATTTCCTTTCCTGCTTGCCCCAAAGCTCTGACATTAGGCAGGGAGGCCAAACACTGTCTTCTGTAAGGAAGGACAGTTTCAGAGCCTCGTGAAAAGGATTGTACCAGGCACTCTAATGACGCTTCAAGGAATGGACTCAAAATACAGCCCAGAAGCAGCAGTTTGAAAGACACCTGGAAGGAGACTGATTTCCTGATCTTGCAACTTGTGCTGGGGGTATAGGGATCTTTAGGAGATTTCTCCAAGAACAAAAGAGCTGGTGGGTGCAATTTCCCTCCCCCGCGCCCCGCCCCCCAGTCTAAATATCTAGACAACTGCAGGATCCAGCATGAATACTCTTCACTTAGCTTGCTAACACCGTATGCCTCACCCCTGCATTCTCCTGCGGACCTGCCCACTTCAACACACCCTCAGCCAGAGTCCATCCAAAGCCGCATCACAAGCCTGGCAGTGTGCAAGCAGCCCTAACAGGGGCCAGCACCACTCCACAGTGACTCCTGCCCTGGGGAGAGGGCAAGAAAACCACATACACCAGTTTGTCTGCAGCCCCAGCAGTGGGCTGGGGGCAGACATATGGTCTGACTGCAGGCCCCACCCCCCAACAAAAGCTCCTCGGGGGACAACACAGGGAAAGTACCCTACAGTTCAGTGAGACTGAAGCTCTGGCAAACTGCTGATCTGAGTAAACTCAAGCCCAGGAGGGCCTCAGACTGGCCTATTAACAGCACAGAGACCAAACCCTGCCCACAACAGACAAAGAGAGCCATTGCAGATGACTGGACTAAAGACAAACACAGGTCAGCCACAACAGTAAGGCACATACAACACACATAGGAGACGCCTCTGAAGCATCAGGTTCTGGGCAACAGGGGACATTGCACTGCAGGGCACAACAGGAACTCTTCTTCATAAGGCCACTACCTTCAAGAGCAGGATATGTAGCTGACTTTCCTAACTCAAAGAAACAGAGAATTAGACAAAATAAAGAGATAGAGGAGTATGTCCCAAATAAAAGAACAGCACAAAATCACAGCAAGAGAGCTAAATGAAATGGAGGTAAGTAAAATGCCTGATAGAGAATTTAAAGTAGTAGTCATAGAGATACTCACTAAATTTGAGAAAAGAGTGGAGAACCTCAATGAGACTCTCAACAAAGAGATAGAGAACATAAAAAAGAACCAATCAGAGATGAAAAACTCAATAACTGAAATTAAAAATACACTGGATGGAAAAGAGGCAGCACGCTGGAGGAAGCAGAAGAATGGGTCAGTGACCTGGAGGGGAGAGTAACAGAAAGCGATCAAGCTGAACAAAGAGGGAGAAAGAAGAATAACAAAAAATGAAACTAGACTTAGGGAACTCAACACCACCATCAAGCATAATAACATTGCATAATAAGGATCCCAGAAGAAAGAGAAGAGGGGGCAGAAAATGTAGTTAAAGATATAATAGCTGAAAACTTCCCAAATCTGGGGAAGGAAACAGAGATCCAGATTTAAGAGGAACAGAGGGCCCCCAACAAAACCAACCCAAGGAGGTCCACACCAAGACACAGAGCAATTTAAATGGCACAAAGTAGTGGGAAAGAGAATTCTTGAAGCAGCAAGAGAAAAGAAACTAGTTGCGTACGAGGGAAACCCCATAAGGCTATCAGGTGATTTTCAGCAAAAACTTTGCAGGCCGGAAGGGAGTGACATGATATATTCAAAGTGCTGAAAGAAAAAAACCTGCAACTAAATACTCTATTCAGCAAGGCTCTCACTGAGAATAAATGGAAAGATAAATAGTTTCCCAGACAAAAAAAGTTAAAGAAATTCAGTACAGCCAAACCAGCCTTACAAGGAATGTTAAAGGAGATTCTTTGAGTGAAAAGAAAAGACCATAAGCAGGAATAAGAAGCACAAAAGCAGTAAAATCAAGTATATCTACAAAAACTAGTCAAAGGAGTCACAAAATAAAAAGATGTAAAGTATGTCACCATACACCTAAAATGTGGGGAGAGAGGAGTAAAAATTTAGTGCTTTTAGAATGAGTTCAAACTTAAGGGGAACCATCAACTTAATAAAGACTGCAATATGTGTATAGATGTTACATGTAAACCTAATGGTAACCACAAATCAAAATCTGGTAATATATATGCAAAAAATAAAGAGAAAGAAATCCAAGTAATCCACTAAAGAAATCCTCAAACTGTGAGAGAAGAGGGGTATGTTCCCTCTAGACCTACTTTGTTGAGGGTTTTTATCATGAACGGATGTTGTACTCTGTCACAACTTTGTCTGCATCAGTTGAAATTATTGCATGGGTTTTATCCTTCCTTTGTGGTTGTGATGTATGATGTTGATTGATTTGTGAATACTTTAGTATTTACCCTTGCATCCCAGGAATAAATCCTATTTGATCGTGGTGAATGATTTTTTTAATGTATTGTTAGATTCTGTTTGCTAATATTTTGTTGAGGATCTTTGCATCTATGTTCATCAGAGATACTGGCTTGTAGCTCTCTTTGCATTTTTGGTAGTGTCTTTATCTGGTTTTGGTATCAGGGTAATACTGGCTTCATCGAGTGAATTTGGAAGCTTTTCTTCCTCTATTTTTTGGAACAGTTTGAGAAGCATAGGTATTAACTCTTTAAATGTTTGGTAGGATTTGCCTGTGAAGCCATCTGGCCCTGAACGTTTGTTTGTTGGGAGTTTTTTTTGGTTACTGATTCAATTTCATTGCTGGTAATCAGTCTATTCAAATTTTCCATTTCTTCCTGATTCAGTTTGGGAGATTATATGTTTCTAGAAATTTATCCATTTCTTCTAGGTTGTCTAATATATTGGTATGTCATTTCTCATAATATTCTTATAATCCTTTGCATTTCTGTGGTGTTGGTTGTTATTTCTCCACTTTCATTCTGATCTTGTTTATTTGAGTCCTCTCTCTCTTTTGATGAATTTGGTTAAAAGTTTATCGACAAAATTGATAACTTTGTTGATCTTTAAAAAAAACCAAAAACAGCTTCTGGTTTCATTAAGAAAGACTTTTTGAGGTGGCAACCTTTGAATACAGACTTAAAGAATGAGAGATGACAATCTATGTGAAGACCTGGGCAAAGTATATTCCAAGCAGAAGGAATAGCAAATCTGAATCTCTGAAGCAGCAACAAGTTAAGGGAAGAGCAAGAAATCTGGTATGGCTGAAGCAGAGTAACAAAAAAGGAGGAAGTAGCAGGTAAGTTCATTAAGGAGGTAAGGACAAGATCATATAGGGCCTTGTTTACCATGGTAAGAAATTAGAATACAATTCCAACCAAGATTTAAGCAGAGTAGTAACATGAGGCAATATAATTTTTAATAAGATCACCCTGGTTGATATGTGGAGGACAGACTGCAGAAAAACCAAGAGTAGAAACAGGGAGATAAGTTAGGTAGTCCAGATGAAAAATGATTATGAACTGAGCCAGAGTGGCGGCTGAATAGGCGGTGAGAAATAATTATATTCAAAATATACTTTGAATATAGAGTTAGAATGGTCCATTTTAGAGCCCAATCCTAATGAAGAAGAAGCTCAAACTCAGAGAATTGAGTTCTCTCCTGCTGGCTCACAGGACAACCTTAAGTTTTCATGATAGGTTAAGGACCTTGCCATAGCTTAATGGGAGCTGAATTTCTAAAATATCTGGGCTGGCCATAGTGTGTCCTCAAAGCTGGGACAAGAGTTCCCATAGCTGCATATTTGACTGAGTGACTGACAATACTGTTCTCTGTGAGTGCCAAAATAAGCAGTTCTTTTTCCTCTCATTTGCCCATGAGGATCCATTATTAATACTTCATCTTTTTCATATACCTTGTTAATTGGTGGAGTAAATGATTTTGTAAAAAAATAATTTTCCTTTCCTTGGTAATGGAAAAGTCTTCATGTTATCCAAGCATAATAACCATCATTTATTAAGTGTTTATATAAGTCAGACCACACCAAATTTCTTACATATTTTATCTCATTTATTCATCTCCATATGCCTATGAAGTAGGTATTGTTATGACCCTATTTTTTTTTGCACATGAGGTAACTGAAGCCCAGAAAATATAACTGACCTGCCCAGAACCACATGGCCCATAAGAGTAAGAGCCAATGTTCAAACCCAGAACTTTTTCCAAAGTCGTTACTCTTAACCTGTATCATATGCATACACAAAAATAGGCTGTGGATAGCAAGAGGAAACCGATATAAATATTGTGAGACGGAAGATTATTCTAGCTTTCCCTTCTCATTCACATGTTCATCCAAGTCCATTATACTTAAACAAAAAATTCCCCATTTCAGATCTTTGGGGGTCTTCTAGGGATTCTTTTACCTACCAGGAAAATTTTCCTACAATGGTGGAGATTTTTTTTAATAAAAAGGAAGAGAACAAAAGTTAGAAGTTAAAAATGGAAATGGTAGAGAATAGTTTCCCCTCTACGTCTAGGTAAATTCATTTCACTTAAGAGCTCTCTTTAATCTTGGTGAAGATAGAGACCCTGAGCGAGTAAAACCAGTATTCTTCCCAACACCTGCTCTCACACAACGAGGACTAAGGATAATCAGGGAAGAAGAACCTACTCAATCTGCATCACATGCTTCACTAGACTGGCATTGTTCCAGACAAATAAATTACTTGACTACAGAAGGAGCAGTTATATTGGAATTTCAACTAAACAACTACAATAAGAGCAAAAAATAACAATATTAACAACTATGGATTTGTGCACTTATTAATTGTTCAGAAATGTGAGATCCACAACTCTGATGTGTCTGTTGTCCAATGCTTGGTCTGTGGTATACAACAAAAACTTTTCCCTGAAAATTCGTGTGAAATTTACATCCAGTGAGATTCACAGAACCCAATTTTTTATTGTCCATTTTGTCCGGGACTCACTGCCTTATTAAAATCACCCTCTGTCAGCTATTTTTTTCTAATGTGTATTGGTTTCTTATTTAGTCAAACTTACACATTTTATTTCCACTGAATATGGAATTCTAATTCCTTATTATTTAACCTTAACTCAAATCTTACCCTTTTTTTTGATAAATTAGGACACACTGGTCTTATAAAATATTATTTGTAATTATCTGCTAGTACATTCCTCTCTCTTCTCTCATTTGACAAGTGAGACATACAATAACTCAATCTTTATGTAAAGATATTTGATGAAATAATATAGATTTTACAGAATACTGTGTATGTTATTTCTATTGAATAATTCATTTTAGTGTTTCCATCCATCAAAATATAGCATTCATATAGAGTTTCTCGAATAAATTTTTTGCCCCTTATGAACAGACATATATAAATGAAGTAACTGCCTTATAACATGAACTTGAGTTGACTTATTTATTTGTATGTGGGGGTTTATACACTGATTTGTCTCCAAAGATCAGTTGAATTAATTTTTAAAAATGGGAAACATAAAAATTTTAATGTGAAGACTACAGGGAAGGTTTTAATTAAGGAGAAGGCTGACAGATTTTCCTGGTGATGACAACACAGACCTTGTTAAATTTCTTTGTGAGGACAATGAGAGAAAAGATAGGAAGGGTGCTTTTATAAAGTTATTGTTATTATTACTCAAGTCAATGAGCTGGTAAGTACAAGCTTAATTATGACCTCTGTTCGTCATCTTGATACTTAATAATGCACCAGATGTGCTTTTCCTGCTTTGTCAATTGCCTGATCTATCAGTTGACTGAGTATTCCCTGCCAAATGTGTAACTATCTTCCATCTCCAGAGGAGATAGATGGTTTATCCACATCTAGCCTCCAGGCAAGTGCCAACTCATTTTCTTCTCAAAAGATCTTGCTCCCTGGGACAGGTTCCATCAGAAATTAAGCTGGACATTTGTTGCTTACTCACCACATCTTAGGTCAGAAGAAACATAGGAAACAGTATCTCAACTTGATAAGTGATTGAGCTATGTCAGATGGCAAAATAACTTTAAGTTAAACAGTTATTTTTGACATGGAGTCTTTCCAGAAGATTCACTAGCTCCAGAAGTTAATGAAATGAGTGTCCTACACAGATACAGCAAAGGAGCACTACTAATTCAAGTGCTGCTCTGCAGCTAACAATTCCGTGGAAGTCTTTCATTTATTTCTCAGAAAAGTTGAGCTCAAATTGAATAAAGAATTGTATTTTTTAAAAGATAGAGAATGAAAGATTATAAAAAGGAGTATTTTAGATTCTTATAAATGGAAAGATATAAATTATCATTTTTTCATTCTAAACTATCCTTTTACTAATGAAGAACATAATTCTCCAATTTTTAAAGAGTAAAAACTGATATTAAATTCCAAATTTACTTACCAATTTAATTACCCTTCAGCTATTTCAGGTGCTCACTATTTTTTATTTTTGGTCTTCATAGGAAAATTTAGATCATAGTTTAGGTCAAACAACAGCCTTACAATTTTTTGTTTTGTTTTGCTTTGGTTAGGTAAAGTATTCTTTACTCAAAACTCAAGAGTTAGTCGTCAGTATTGTACTGACAAATACAGCCTAGGTAACATACACAATTATTTTTGCCTTTCAGAGTAAAAGACCTTTGTTCTTTAGCAGATACACACTCATACACACACACACACCTACAACTTGAAAACCGAGCTTCCGTTAGGCCCTTTCGCCATCTGTCTGTAGAAGAAATCAGTCATTTGATAGGCTTTGTCATATAGACTGACCATCTGCAATCCTGGTAACAGTATTTAAGCTATGAGATCCCAGTAGGAAATCTGTTTAAATGTGCTTTCTCAGGTCATCCAATGCTTCATGTTTTCAACTATTTTAAAAGTAAATAAAAGGGGGGCGCCTGGGTGGCTCAGTTGGTTAAGCGACTGCCTTCGGCTCAGGTCATGATCCTGGAGTCCCGGGATCGAGTCCCGCATCGGGCTCCCTGCTCGGCAGGGAGTCTGCTTCTCCCTCTGACCCTCCTCCCTCTCATGCTCTCTGTCTCTCATTCTCTCTGTCTCAAATAAATAAATAAAATCTTAAAAAAAAAAAAAAAAAAGTAAATAAAAGGGAAACCTTGGTTATATTGGGAGAAGTTTCCTTTTCAAGCAGAATGATCTAAGTAAACACTTCTGAAGATGATATCTGGATGCATACAATTTGACATTGTGCATTTCTGCAAAAATACGAGATTAGTTGAAGGTATCAATTAATAAATAGGGATTATGAAAAGTCATTTTAACAAATATAGAAGATTTTGATATATTCACAGAAATAATATAATTTTGGATATAATATTAGATAATTTTAGTTCTTTAAAATTAACATAAATTAACACAGTTACTTTCAGGAAATTTAATCCCAGAGCTGAAATAAGGCTGTCTGTGCCATACTATCAAATATATAGCTAGCACAAGCCGAATGTACTAGAGAACAAAATTAGAAGATGACTTCACGAAGAGTTCCATGGCAAAAGCCATTTCTACAAATTATAGAAAGAACTATTAGTTTCCTCTCATAAATATACAGTAAGAATATTTAGTTTAAGTTGTGAAAGGCTATCCACTCATGAAGGCTATTCATTAGATACTTAATTAAATATAAGGCATATTTTACAAAGGTACATTTTATGTGTAGCATATAATTCAATATTATCAAGATGCCTTAGTGTCCCTCAATCTTATAAAACTTAATATTCAAGAATGGGTCTGATTTCACTGTTTGTTCTTCATAAAACCAGGAAAGAGATAGTTGCAAATAATCCAAATTGTTCCTTCTATTATTAGGCATTACAGAGTCACTGAAGCATCTGTGGCCCCAACAGTCCTGCTTTCTAACTATAGACAGTCACCATGGGCTAGTGGGTACCTATATCCTCTAGATAACATAGAATGGAGCAGAGAATAAACACCTGTTCTTCAGGATCAGCACTCACTACCAGCCCTGGAGTCCTTCCTAGCAATTCCCCTATCCCTTCTACTCTACAGCTGGCCTTTTTTACTCATCCCTAACCTCAGCCAAGTTCCCTGAAGGTTATTCTTTGTCTCCTTAAATCTTTTACATACAGGTCTCTCCTCTCAGCCAGACTTCCTATTGAACTCTCTTGGCCATCTTGCCCAAATGCCACTTAACAGCTCAGGATGATCATCTGTGTCTTGTCTCTCCTTCTAGATTTAAAGTTCCTTGAGGGTATATACCATATTTTATGCCTCACTGTGATCTCATGTAAACCTACAAAGTACACTCAGTAAGTTTACATTAAGTTGATCCTAGGGCCATACAATTTCAGCATAAAATTCATTGGACTGGATCAGAAAGAGTCAGACTTGACTTTACATGTTTTATTGGAGTTGGCTGCCTGAAGAGCTGTGTGGATAAAGACTGAGCAGTGGTTATCTGCTGTTTCTGTAGGACATGAGAAAGATGACACCCATGCAAATAGTTGTGATCTTAGCATGAATTCGAGGCAAAGAGTTGCAGCTTCTCATCTAAATGTTTTCGAAAGATTCTGTAGAAGTGGTCTTGCGTGAACTTTTATAGGATAATATGTACTCTTGGTCACGCTCTGCTTCTGTATTGGTCAAATGAATATTTATTTATTTCCTTTAGGCCAATGGGACCAGTCTCTGGCCAGGAATCTGGGAAATGGGCTAGGTAGCGCCCAAAATGAATGCTGGCTTTTGGAGTGTAGGCTTTTAGGATTGCATAATACTATCCTTTATAATTACTGCACTCCTAATCTGTAATGATAGGCCATGTAAAAGGATATTCAGCGTCCACAAAAGACTGACTCTTCATAGTTCCTGGCTTAGTAGTAACAACCACAATGAGAATTTCTTGATTCAGAAAAGCAGAATAAAATTCTCTAAATTTCAAAGAGTAAAAATTATTATTAAATTCCATATTTTCTTACCAAGTGAATCACCCTTCAGCTACTTCAGGTGCTCACCGTTGTTTTATTGATTCCTTGCTTCAAGTTTCGTTTTATCATATTTAATAGCAATTATTGACATTTTTTATGACTTCTCATAAAACTGGAGGCCAAAGCAAGTGGACTCACTTGCAAAAATTCTGAAAGTAAGATTAGTACTTCCATCTTCCAGAACTTCCTAATCCTACATACACTAAAGGAACCTGAGTGTCACTAAATGTGTGCCTTGGGTTCTCACCTCTCCATCTCACATCCTCCAGCTGCACCAACAGTTAAAGCCAATCTTGATAAAAGTTCTTTATTAGTGTGTTCTCATCAAAAAACACCATACTCTACACTAAAAAGCTAAGGAGTCAGCCAAGTTACCATTTGCCTTTCATCACTGTCTTAAATCTTGGAAGTTTAGATTTCAGAAGACCAAACAGTATTCCATTTAGAATTATAAAGCATTATGAAACCAACAAGGTGCTTTAATTTCACTCAATTTACATTTAGGACCTCTCAGCTGCTATTTCTCAAGAGTTGCTGAGAAACAGTTTTTACTAAATCTACAGAGCATTTTAAAAAGGGTGTAATTTTCCTCCTACAACATGGAATGTAGAGAAGCTAGCTAATCAAAAGCAGGCTCTTTACTAATGTAACAGTGATACAAACAATATTAAATATTAAAAGTTTTATTCTTGGAGAAATATTTATGAGTTATGGGAAAAAGTAACACATAAAAAGTATAAAAAGTAACCACAGAAACTTAAAATATTAACAGCACATACAAACAAATGGGTTAGCCTGTACTGTGAAATGGTAAATGGACTGAACAAAGTATTATGTTCCATTTTCTCTTATCTACACTCATCAGAGTTAATATTGTGCAAAATGCTGGGCTATGCTATCTGTTCCCATTTGTAAAGAAGACTTCTGCACACTTTTCAATGCTCTCTTTTTCTTTTTGATAGGCAGAAAGTTTCATATATACAATTTGCGTATTTTTCTGTCAACGGTTTCTGCAGGTCAGTGTAAAAATAGAATGATTTGATCTTTTTAAAAGTGTGCTGCTTTTTGAAAGAACTTTTAAAGAAAATTTTTAGAACTGGGTGTTATACGCAACTAATGAATCATTGAACATGACATCAAAAACTAATGATGTATTATATGTTGGCTAATTGAATTTAAATAAAGAAAAAATTTTTTTTTATTTCATTTGTTTTTGAGGGAGCAGGCACAAGAAGTTTAGAAAGATTAGGCATACTTTATTCAATGTATTGAAATGATTTTATTTCTCTTCTGGTACACTGAGGTATGAGCCACTTAAACACTCAAATGGGGTGATCCTGTGGATGGTACAATGACAAATACCTTTTTAAACAAACATCTCATTGGTACTTAGCTGTGAGGGCAGAGTACCAAACTGAAGGCAGAACCTAAATTCCTTTTTCAGCATATGCATTAAGAAGTAATTGTACATCTAAAACCTTTAGAGTCTTTTCAGTTTCGTTGCCCTGTCATTATAAATATGCACTGTATGGTTTCTCTTCTTTAAGAGCTTAAATATAAGGCAGGCATATACATTTCTGTCAGCACCATCCCAGTCACATCATCTCTCTCCCACATATAAATACTTACATAAGGTTAATTTATACCTGCATTTAAGAATGTTTGTATTTTGTATCCATGTGATTTTAATTTTGTAGAATATTAGGTTACTTTACATTCTCTATATCATAAATCCATCTGTATCGCATCCCTCTGTCAGGAAGGCGTGTCTAGTATCTGTCCAAAATCCCTCCTGTTTTCGTGGACGTCCGTTTCCTCTGTGTGTGACCTTCGCTGATACAAAAAACAGCTGTTCACCATTTTCTATGTAATGTCTTTTTACATGGATCAGACTTTGTATGTCAAACTGAATTCCGGGGTGCCACAAGAGACTTGGGTAGAAAACCCTACGTTTGATTTGGGAAAGAAAATTCTCTGTACTGATGGGAATAATTGCACCATTATACAGCTTTATTATTCATAAGCTGGCTTAGTCTTTGAAATGGAAAATTATGATCTAATTTAAATTCACACATTTAAGATATTAAGCGGATCCCTGCTGTGCAACAGCTTGAAGCGTGTATTCCAACACTGTCCTCAGAAAACTATTTCACGTGAGGCCAGGGCTGCTAAGAGTAAAAGGTGATTTTATTAAGTGTGATAAGACTTCCAAAGACCATGAAAAGAAATAACCCTTCCTCAAAGATCAATTGCTAACATATTTACATACAATACACAAAAGAACTGCCGAAGTAATTTAAGAAAACTTTTTTTTTCAAATTGCCCCCACAAATATCTACTGGACACATGCTACATCGCACTCACTATGCTTTATGACAGTGTTATTCTAGAAGGATTCCTGAGGTGGCCTCCACGGATCCTTCTCCTGGTGTTCACACCCTGTTGTGATTCCCCTCCCCTTGTGTGAAGGCAGAAGCTTGACTTGTTCCCAACAAACAGAATATGGCAAAGGTGATGGGATGTATGTAATTATGTGTATGTGATTGCATGGTTATGTACATAAGATTATAGTCCCGTCTCGCTGGGGTCTCTCTCCCTTGCTAGCTCCAAGGAAGCAGGCAGTCATGGTGGGATAATGAAGGCGGCTTCTTGAGGCAAAGGGGGGCTCCCAGCCAACAGCCTGTTAGGGTCTCCAGCCAGAACTCAGCAAGAAAAAGAATCCCTCGGTTCTACCACCACAAAGAATTGGATTCTGCCAACAGCCTGAGTGCACTTGGAAGCAGATCCTTCTCCCACTGACCCTCAGATGAGGCAGCTCTGGCTTCCCGCCCGGTTGCCTTGTGAGACCTCCCCTGAGCAGAAGACACTGTTTAGCGGAGCCTAGACCCCTTATTCACAAAAACTGGGAGATGACAAATGTGTGTTGCTTCAAGCCACTAACATTGTGGTAATATTGTTACAAAGTAGTAAATAACTAGGTCCTCAGTCTTTCTTTGTCTTTCTTGACCTTGAAGTCTTGGAAGCATACAGGCCAGCTATTTTGTACAAAGTGCCTCAAACTGGGTGTGTTTGTTTGGAAATCCCTCAATCCGATCCTCAGGATTAGATTTAGATTCAGGAATAACATAGAAGTGATGTTGTGTCCTTCTCAGAATATCCTATTTAGAGGTTTATATGCTTGGTTTGTCCCACTATAAGTGATATTAAATTGATCACTTGGTTAGAAAGGTATCCATAAGTTCTCTCCATTGTAAAGATACTATTTCCCCATGATGACTAATAAAAAACTTATGAGGAGATACTCCATTCATCATCAAACTCTCACTGATTAGTTTTAGTAACCATTCATGATCCTCTTACTACATAATTCCTTTTGTATTCATTAGTTAGCATTCTACTGTAAGGAACATTCTCTTCTTTCCTATTTACTTACTTATCTAGTGATTGATTTATACCAGAGTGAAATTACAGTTTCTTATTTTAGTCAGCTGTTAAAATCTGTTACTATTACTGTATCCCAATTTTGATATTTAAGTTGCTCTAGATTTGTCCATTGGAAGCTCCCTGCAGATATATCCTCTGTCCTTCTGATATATTGCCATCTTTTCAAGCCTTTCTAATTTTCTAGCAAAACAAGATTTTCCAGGCTTATCTAATACTTTCTGTGTCCTAGACCTGGAATTTTTTCTCCACAGACTTCTGATTCCTTTTAAAGTGAAGAATGGTTTTTAGACACCAAAATCTGGGTACTAACTGTACTCATTGCTACTGGAATGTCATAGCTTCTAGTACTTCTCAGTGACAGGGCTGAAGTAGATACAGAGATATATCCAACAAAATATGTGTAAGACAAATATACTAAAAACTACATTACTGGGAGAAATTTTAAAAGACTAGAATAGATGGATAAATCCACTATGTTCATGGATTATAAGACTCATCATTATTAAGTTGTCAATTATGAAAATGTCTTAGCATCTTACAAAGCTGCAAGTCTATATATTGGCTGGGATTGTGGTCACATCTGGGGCTCGAATGGGGAAATATCGACTTCTGCACTCACACAGGTTGTTAGCAGAATTTGGTTCCTTGTATTTGTAAGACTGAGGGATCCATTCTCTTGCTGACAGGAACTCCTTGTAGGCTGTCAGCTGGAGGGTACCCACAGCACTTAGAAACTGCCTGCATTTCTTCATCATGTGGGATTTCTCCCCGTGATACAACTCACACCCACACACAAACCCACATATTTAATTTTTAACCTCCAATTCCATTTCAACACCACAATGTACCTTCTAGTCTTCCCCCTTCAATAGTGAGGAAACTGGATCCCATTATAAGTGCAAATATATTAATTTTCTCAAGCCTGGAATACACTGGAAGGTTGCAAAGGGGACAGAATATACTGTATGGGATTTGAATGAAAAAAAAAGCAGGTCAGTCACTGATATGAGGAATTCTTAATCGCAGGACACAAACTGAGGGTTGCTGGAGTGGGGGGTGGGGTGGGAGGGATGGGGTGACTGGGTAATAGACACTGGGGAGGGTATGTGCTCTGGTAAGCGCTGTGAATTGTGCAAGACTGTTGAATCTCAGATCTGTACCTCTGAAACAAATAATGCAATATATGTTAAGAAAAAAAAAAAAAAGGAAGAAGAAGAAGGTAGCAGGAGGGGAAGAATGAAGGGGGGGAAATCGGAGGGGTAGACGAACCAGACGATGGACTCTGAAAAACAAACTGAGGGTTCTAGAGGGGAGAGGGGTGGGAGGATGGGTTAGCCTGGTGATGGGTATTGAGGAGGGCACATTCTGCATGGAGCACTGGGTGTTATGCAACAAACGATGAATCATGGAACACTACGTCTAAAACTAATGATGTAATGTATGGGGATTAACATAAGAATAAAAAAATTAAAAAAAAAAAAAAGCAGGTCAGGAAAGATTTCATGACTCCTGTAATTTACATTCCTTTTTTTGAGAATTTGATCATCATTGATTTATTTTTTTCTAGTTGTATGATCAAAACCTCAACAGTAGAGGTAGGTAGAAGTCAAATCATGCGGAACTTTGTAAGCCACATTAGAGAGTTTGGGTTTTATTCTACTACGATGGGAATTGGAGGCCTTTCTGTTAGGCCTCCATTGTGCATTTGTTTGTTGTAAATAGCATTAACAGCATTTTTAAAGTTATTTCCTGATAATGTTTATTATTTACTCAATCTTCAACTCATTCTAAAACAAGATTGGGGATGCTTAGGGCAATCCATACCAGTAAGTTAAAACATTAAAAAATCTATCAGATAGGGATAAAAAATAAAATGGAGCTGGGAAACAAGAGGTCAGGGTGAGGTCACCTTTAAGAACTTTAAAGTTACAGAGATTTGTTACAAATTTTATCTGAGATCTCTGGAGACTAGAACAGTTTGAAATAACTCATCCCCCAAACCACTGTGATATGCTCACTTCAAGTAACCAGCCTTCACAAGAACCCCCAATCTGCCATGTATACCACACAGAATTCAGACTCGCTAATGGCAGAATCCACGGATTGTTTTTCTTGCAGTAACTTTTCAGAAAACTCTCTGGTTTCTGATAATTTAACCCTTTCAGGTTAAGAGAAAAATGGACAGTTAGATAGTGCTTGTTTATTTAATCAAGGCAGCCAGCTGAAGCAAACAATTCAAGCCAAAAATTCACTTCATTTTTTGTAGGAAAGTATAGTTTTAAATTATAACTGACCCTCTGTTAGGAGAAAGGCATGGATTTCCACAGGGAAAAACTGAGCACTGAGGACAAAGTCTCGAGTTCACGAGCACTGTAATCACACATCAGGATCACAGAACTCGCATTTTAAAATCTGATATAATTTATTGCACATTATTTCACATTCTACTGCTTTGCTTACTTTTTGTTGGTTTGTGGTTACTTGCATACATCAGTGAAGTTTCAGAAAAACTATAATTATAGAAGGACAATTATTTAATGCAGGAAGGATAAACCATTGCATTGGCGGGTTGGAAGACATTTTTTAAAGTTCTTATATTATCAATTTAATTATGCATTTCTATGTAGTAATACTCATTCTATGAGTAATGTCTAACATTCTTGCCAAGAATAGTTTGAAAGGACTTTGTTAAAAGTATGTCAGCTAAATCACTATGGGTATATCACTGCTAATGGTGTCGTTCACACGTTGTGAAACATACAACTCCGTATTTCATTCTGCCCCCAAATTAGGTCATTGCAAAATACCGTTATTAAAACTGCAAATTGCGGGACAAGGAGATGGAGATGAGAACAAAGCAAAAGGAAGACACCCATTCCTTTTTGGAAAGCATGATTGGGATAGGACAAAATAGAGTAGGAAAGCTGAGCCCTTTGAAACGGATACTTTTTTGTGGGGTGTGTGTTAATTCCATTTAAATATAAATGACTAATAAAACTTGGGCTAACCAGTCTGCTCTGTACTATCCGCGGGTAGCGTCTATGCTCTCTAACCTAATTGTACAGAGGTTCCCTTGTCTTCTGACTTCATACACAAACCATGATGATTATTTCAGTTTTACCTTTTCCTTTTCCCAGAAAATCTTGTTGCAGTCATAAAAAGGGAATGTTTGATGCAAAGACGCCTAATTTATAATTATTTGTGGTTATTAACAACATAGTAATTACGGAAATGCCTTTGTTGGAAGTTACCCACCAGGAGCCGCAAATCCGTGGCACACACCCCCGGGCTGCCTGGGCTCGGAGGAAGGTCGATCCCTGCGCCTTCCAGACCCCAGCCCTGGGGAGGAAAGCGAGGCCGGTCGGTCACTGTTCACTCAGACCTGAGAAAAGTCGCCAGGGTAGCCGCACCTCTTACTTTTGGTGGAAGGTTCCCCTGACTCCAGCTTTCAGGACTTGGGATGGGCGCACACATCGCGACTCTCCCTTTCCTACTGCGGGGCACTCTGCGAACACACCCCCAGTCACCTCTGCGCGCTCCCCGGAACCCGCTCAGCCCACAGCGCACCCCAGCGGCCGAGCGGCCTCCTTCCAGCGGCGGCCACGTAGCTGCCGGCGAGCTCGCCAGTTGCCTCCGCCGCCGCCTTGGAATCTGGGGCCCCGACGGCCGGCGAGACCCCGCCTCCGCCCGACCCCGGGGAGGCCGCGCGGCTGCTGCGCCTGCCCCAGCCGCCGCACCTGGGAGCGGTGATCACCAGGAGAGGTGGGGCGTGGCAAGAGGCTGGCCGGGCGCCGGAGCAGCTTCGCCAAAAGCCAGCCGGACCGGCGCAAGGCGGAGGGGGAGGGTCTCGGGGCAGAGGCCGGCTCCTCCGAGGGAGAGACCCCAGCTGGGGTGGAAAAGGGCACAAAGCAGCTGCACAGACGCTGGGCGCGGATCATGGAGCGGGCCAGCCCCGGCTCCGGGGAGTCGAAGCTGCAGCGGGACCAGGATTCCGTGGAAGCGTGGCTGGATGATCACTGGGACTTTACCTTCTCTTACTTTGTTAGGAAAGCCACCAGGTAAGAAGAGGGCCCCTGGAAGACCCACCCGGGGCGCTGAGAGTGACCTGGGGGCTCATCTCTCTCCCTTACTGAATTTTCCTCTTCCTTTACCATTAAACGACCTCGGTTCCCAGGCCCTTTGCTTTTGAAGTAGGTCTTTGGTCCTGCTAGGGTGTAGACACCTCGACTTTATGGCTAGTACAGTCGAAAAGCCCAAGCGTGGGATTCGATCCAACTTGCTCAAAAAGTTCAATGCAAAAATGTACATGCGGACCCCCCCCCCCCCCCACACACACACAGCCCGGCTGCCCCGGTATTCCCTGAGAGCAAGATTATTTACATACATCCGCGCTCACGGGCCTTCCCCCAGCCCTTCTTTAGCCTCCCAGTCCCCCTAAATCTCCTCAGCGAAACCAAAACAGTTTTGAGCCCCTTCCCTGCGGCTCCGGAAGCACCATTTCCAACTCGGTCCCAGCAGCTCCGCTCCTCCCCCGTCCCCCCTCGCCCTGGCCCTTGGCGGGGCGGGGAAGTCGGGGTAGGGGCGAGACCACGAGGAGCCCAAAGGCAGCAACATGCCGGAATCTTCCCAGAGTAAGCGCTGTCGCCTTTTGCCCCTTTCCAGTCCCTTGCTTGGCCCGGCGCTTCCTTTCACTCTCTCTTGCTCCCAAGGCGGCGCCGCTGGAAGGGCTCCGCAGAGGGGTTCGCGGCGCGCACACAAAGGGCGCTGGGGAGGCGCGGCGGGAGCCGACAGCGGGGCGCTGACGGGTCCCGCGCAGCCCCAGCCGACCCCAGAGGCCAGCTCTTCCCGGTCGAGAGCCAAGCGCCGGGGCGGCCGCTGCCGAGGGCGGGGCGGAGGGTGCCTGTCCTTTGGGAGGTGGCTGCCCGGGGGGCAGTTGGGGCGCGCGTGGGAAACGCTCCCGGAGAGTTGGGGAGGAATTGAGGTGGAAGCCGAGGAAGGAGGGGCCGGAGCGGAGAGTGGAGGCGGGCGGATGCCCTGAAGCCTGAGGAGTTGGTGGGAAGCCGCTGGCGCGGGCAAAGGCTTCTGCACGCGGACTCCGACTGCCTCCAGGACGCGCCTCTTTGGAGAAGAGTCCCGAACCCGCCGCCGCCGCCGCCGCCGCCTCCAGGCAGCGGCCGTCGGGCAGCTGGCGCGGGCTGCCTTGGCCGCCAGGAAAGCGCTCTCAAGGCGGTGATGGTGGAGCGGCCGGCCGAGGCCCGGCGCTGGGCTCCCCCCCGCCGGCGGTCGGCCTCCGCTCTGCCGGGCGCTCCCCGCCAGGGGGCGGCGCAGCGCGGAGCGAGCGGGCTGCGGCGGGCGGCGGCCCGGTGGCGGGGTCGGTAAGGGAGCAGGCGTCGAGTCACCGCCTCCCCTGGGCACGTCGTCGCCCCCCGGCGCCTCCCGGAGTCCAGAGTCTGCGGAGGCCGCGTGGTCTGCACGTGGACCTTCCTATGTTTGCTGTGTTGCCCTTTGGAGACAAAACAAGGTAGTCCCTTCAGCCTCCCCCCACTTGCCACTTTACCTTGGGGGCGCCCAGCGGGGGGCGGGGGGGCAGAGGGATGCTTCATTGAAAATGGACTGTCTGATATTTTTGTCTTCCTTTATGCTCTTACGGTGTATTCCTTTGGGATTTTAGAAGGGGCTCTTTTTAAGGCAGTTTCTCCTAAACGAGTTTGTGTCGATTTCATCCCTTTCGGGGGTTTTGGACCGAGGCGATAGCTTAGGGCAAATCTTATCTCTTCTGTTTAATTACTCCGCCCTCCTTTTAAAGTCCTCTTTCCCCGCTTTGGCTGTCTTCCTTCAAAATCTGAATCTGGAGCAACCAGAGGATAAACCCTGAAAAGAAAAGTGGTTTCTTTTCAAAGGACAGTTTCCTGCGAGTTCGGGGTGAGGCACGAAGGCCATCTAGATCTGGAACTATTGATTGTTGTGGGCCCCCAGTTTTCAAAGGTCACCTGCTACTCCGAGGCCATCTGTCCCTAGTTTCCTTTCACCCTTGCGCACTTCCACTTTTCTGCCCCCATTGAATGGGGAGCGGGCAGGAGAGCTGGGCTGATTTTTTTCAGTGTGTCAGGCTGTTCTTTGGAGATGTTCTGTAGGCAGATTATTAGTAGTTGAAAGAAAAAAGTGATTTGTCTTACAAGTCAACATCAGTGTCCTCTTCTTTTTTTCCTTCTCTCCCTTTAAAGACAGAAACTTAGGATAGTTTGGTGATCTTTTTAAGTAGTCATACATAAGAACACTTCACTCAGAGCCTGCCAAATCTTTGAAAGTAACATTTTATTGGAAGTTAAATGGAAGGGGTTACATTTAATTTTCTTTTCACATTACTTTTTCTCCCAAGTAGCACAGGATTACAGTCCTCATTTCTCAAAGTTACACTTTTCTGTGTAAAATTCAGATCATCTGAAACTCTGTATAAAGACTTTTTTAGTTACGGTTTTTATATTATAGTTGATGTTGACAATAGGCTGACCACTTTCTATGACATGTATGTGTATATATATTCTTATATATTTCTAAGAGTTTATGTTGAGTAAAACGTGGAAAACGAAAGTGTAAAATATTTAAGAGTAGTACAGGCCCTCCTTAAGTATAAAGTGCTGAAAGTTGTCAGTTTAAAGAATACGACCTAAGAGCTTGTGTGTAGTCAGAGGTTCCTGTTTGGGCTTATATTTGGTGGCATTAACTAGAGATTTAAGATTGAGAGATTAGACAGTAGTTGATTATAAAAATTCCAAACTTCTAAACCCAGTGTGATTCATATGGTTGTGGTAAAAACTTATTGCAGACATTTTAACTTTATAGCTAGGATTTTTTTTTTTTTCTTTTAACTAGAAGCTGTTACTCTGCTTTTATCCTTTTTGTTACACTCTGTAAGTGTAAAATGAGTACTGTGTGTGATTCAGGACCCCATGAGACAGTTCTGTAGAAACATTTAACATGTTTTTAAATTTAAAATAAATTTGGATTCACTTAGATTGGCCATCTGTGCCGGTAAACAGGCATGTTGATGGAACTACTTCCATGCATGACATTCATGCATGCTTTTTTATCCTATTCCCAAACTGAATGATCTGTACTCAGTAGTAGTCACTGAACAGAATGAAGGTTTCTGGCATCCCTAAATTCTCATTTAAATACCCGTGAATTTTGGTTGACCTTGAAAGCAGTTCGGCTGCTATATTACATTGTTTCCTATAACTATCTTCAAATACAGAGCTAAGCACCTAGTTCAAAGCTACAAGCTTGGAGCATAGATGCTTTTTAGTAATCACAGCCTGTTGATGTGAATTTGAGTGTCAGTTGAACAATTCATAACATAATCTATTGGCATAAAAATTAACTGGAGACTAGTAAACTACAACATACGGAAACTCCCACCCTCACCATTCTAGACAACTTTGCAGTTCTACCCGCCTGAGATACTACTGTGTTAATTAAGGGCTCCAATCTTCATGCTTTTGCAAATGAAGGCTTCCGGGTGCTAATGCCACTTTAACAGCTGTTGTTATTCTTGACAGCATATTAAAATAATGTTACCTTTCATTAGTTACTAATCATTTCTGCCATTGTGGGTTATGTTTCAGATCATTTAGTATTGTAGGGGTAACGTGATTGACTTCTTATTGCTTTGTTTTGTACTAGGCAAAAGCTTGAGAATATTTGACATATAATGGAAATAGGAGTTACTAACGAGGACCAGTTTTTATGACCGCTTGGATCAAAGTCCAGAAACCGAAGTTTTACACTTCCATGTAACTTTCTATGAGAGACTTTTTACTTGACACTGCAAAACTGTGCTGAATTAGTTGACATTCTGGGTCCTGTGTTTGAGACTTTTTTCTTTTCTCTTTTCTTTCTTTCATATTTTTTTCTTATCTCTAAAAGCTGTAACATTTTTATTGGCAAGATATTTGTATTAAAATCAGATGATGGATATAAAATAAATATTGCCATCCACTTTTTAAAAACACTGTTTCTGTAATTACATAGGAATATAGTTTTCAATTTTCAAACAAATGATTTGTTAAGCATATTTTATTAAGCTGTCAGTAGTGTTGAAGATAATAAAACCCTGTGGTTATTGACTCAGTGTGACTTTAATATTATTTATAATATTTTTTATGATGGTAATTCTGATGCAGGAATGACCTTTTCTTTTTGTATTGTTTATAAACAGGGTTCATATGGTCAGCTTTAAGCTGCTTTTTTAGTGCCCTGAAAGTACTCATGTGTATCAGATTCTTTCCTCCTAAAAGAAGCTGTAGGAGCCCTTATAATGATGTTTCCCATTGCCCTTCTATCGCTAGTGTTCTCAGGGTTTCAAATTCAGATCCATTTTAGAGTCTGCAATGCAAGGTCATGATTCCTAACAATGTGGTAGAATTAATGCAGTGGCAATTATTCATAGTTGCATATCTCAAAATAAATCTATTTGCTTAGCTAACAAAAACTTAAGTAGGCATATAGTACAATTCAGTAGCTTTTTTTCAGATCTGTGAAAATGGCTGATATTTTCATAAGATCATGTTTTCAACACCTCAAGGTGTACAATTTTTAGCATTTTGAATATGGTGTGCAACAAAATTTTCTTTTAAAGTAATTCCACCTAAATATTTAAGTATTTAAAATATCTGAAACTGACCCTCCCCCCTCTCATGTGCTCTCTCTCATTCTCTCTCTCTCTCAAATAAATAAATTCCTTTTTTTTTTTTAAAGATTTTTATCCATTTATTTGACAGAGAGAGACAATGAGAGAGGAAACACAAGCAGGGGGAGTGGGACAGGGAGAAGCAGGCCCCCCGCGGAGCAGGGAGCCCGATGCGGGGCTCGATCCCAAGACCCTGGGACCACGACCTGAGCTGAAGGCAGACGCCCAACGACTGAGCCACCCAGGCGCCCCAATAAATAAAATCTTTAAAAAAAAACCCAAACCAGGTTTTGGCGTCTTCTTCCCTCAGGCCGGTCTAGTAGACCACAACTACACACGCCCAGCCGGGACCCTGCGGAGCTTGACCACCCAGAACTGGGCGACCACGCCTACCCCCTGCGCCTGCGGACAGGCCAGCTCCGAAAAGCGCCCAGAGGACCTGCAGGCCCCGCCCCACGGGGCGGGGCCTAGAGGCTCATCGCGCCTGCGCGGAGGCCCGAGGGCGTGCTGCGCCGTTACTTTTGAAACGAGTGGCGGGGAACTGCTGTGGGCGTCTCTGCTGTCGCTCTCTGCCGGGGGGAAGCGCACTCCTTCGTCTGTAGGACTGGCCATGGCGCTGCAGCTCTCCCGGGAGCAAGGCATCACCCTGCGCGGGAGCGCCGAAATCGTGGCCGAGTTCTTCTGTAAGTCGTCCTCGCGCAGGCCGGAGGGCGGGGTGAACTGAGGCCAGGCCGCCCGGTAGGCCCGGGGCTCAGCCGCGGAGGCGGGGGAAGCGGGAGGGGGTGGAGGGGAGGCCGCGAGGCCGCGAGGCCGCGAATTAAGCTCTCTCTGCCCCAGCCTCCTGCCCGGCGGGAGAATCTAGGAAGAAGCGGATGCAGACGCCGCCTCCGGGCTCCTTGCTAATGGTGGAGCTTGAGGCCTAGGTGCTGCTGAGGCCTGCGGCGCGATGTAGCCCCTCCACCTGCAGCGTTGCTTTCAACTACAGAGCCAGGCACTTTCCGCCCGCCCCCAGCCTCCGCGACTTCAGACGGAGTAGGACCGGGGTGGGGGCCACGTATATTTTTAACAACCCCTCGGCCCCTCTTTGATTCTGGTATTGGCGGTGATGGACTAGAGTTAGGAAACGCCATTCCGGACCAGGACAGTTGTGCCTTCTGATAGGATCTGGCAGGACTTGTGAGGAGAAAAGGAGGAAAAAGAGGGAAAGGTTTGCTGAGAGCATTGCAGAGAACAGTTAATCAGTTGCTAACTGAGATGCAAAAGCCTATTTTGACAGCCTCTAACCACATAATCTGAATTGGGACTTGGATTACAGTGAGTTGTAGTACTACTTTGACAGTAGATTAATGCAGTTTGGCGTTTTTCTCTTTTTTTGCCACAGAAATGCAGGTATCGTGTTCTCTCTTAATTAGAAGCAAGGTTTTAAGAATGTTTAATGCCACTTTTTAGGAATACTTTTATTACAGCCCATCAGGGGCTGTAACTTTAACCTACGAATTGGTGTGGGAGGGAGACACAATTCAATCTATGGCAAGCAGCAATAGTTCAGCTCTCCCCACCGCGGCGTGCACTCACGCACACGCGCACGCACGCACGCATTCTCGCGCACGCCCGCACGCATTCTCGCGCACGCACGCATTCTCGCGCACGCACGCACGCATTCTCGCGCAGGCACGCACTCACAAGGCGCGGCCCCGGGAAAGGGGACTAGAGTTTATGTGTCCTACCGTCAGCAGCTGGGAAGCTGTGTAGGCCCCTCTCTTCCTTCTCCAGGCCTTACAGGGGTCCTAGCCTGCTGCAAGGGGTAAGTTAAAGGGGTTTATGGAAGATCTTGCGGCACACTGGGCAACACTCCATCTGGTCAGCCATCAAAAGAGTTCTAAAGATCATTGAGTAAAAAATATATTCACTGGACATAGATTGGAAAAACAGCCAGTCTGCTTAGTCCCTGGGCCCAAGACATGGACAGTATTTGGAGGCAAGAGTACAACATAAGGAAATCATCAGAAGCACAGGCAAAGAATTATGTACCAGGATGTTCATAGAAGCATTATTTAAAGTTGCAGAACAACCAAAAAAAAAAACCTGGACTCAAACCAAATAGCCCAAAATATGGGATAGTTAAATAAGATGGGCTATTAAACAGACATTAAATATTATGTTTTCAAAATATATTTAATTAAATGGAAAAATACCAGATACTGTAAAGTTAAAAAACATGCACAGCCGTATATATAGTATGTTTTAAATCAGTGTCAAAAGTGCTACGTTCAAAATGAGCCGAGACTTGTGAAAAATACTTAGGACAATATAAAATACTCTTCCATCATATTTTAGGCAATGAGAAAAGACAAGGCAGGAAAAGAACCGTACTGCTTGGGGAAGAGAGCAATTTGCTAACAAACATTAGAATTTCTTTTTCTCCAGCCAGGAAAATGATCTTCAAATTCTACAAATAGAATATGCAAAGAAAACGTAAATTTCAACACCAAATGGTGAAGAAAGCTAGTAGTCCATAGTTTAGATAAAGATAAAAATCCTGTGTTTGTGTACCATCACATCTATGACACTGGGCACATTGGCACATAATACCATCTCAGTTAAACTTGTGACAAACAACTAAGTATAAGAATGAATACAATGAATACGCACTGAGAAGTATTCAAAATGGTGGTTATCAGTAGCTTAGAAGTGGGAGATATGCAAAGATAATTGATTAAAGGGTATAAGCTTCCAGTTACAGGATTAGCAAGTTCAGGGGCACCTGAGTGGCTCAGTGGGTTAAGCATTTGCCTTTGGCTCAGGTCATGATCCCGGGGTCCCGGCATTGGGCTCCCTGCTCAGTGGGGAGCCTGCCAGGGAGCCTGCTTCTCCCTCCCTCCTCGCTCTTGCTCTCTCTCGCTATCTCTGTCTCTCTCAAATAAAAAAATAAAATTTTGAAAAAAACTAAGATTAACAAGTTCTGGGGCTCTAATGTATAACATGGTGATTACAGCTAATAATACTTTGTATTATATATGTTTATTTATATTTATATTATTATAGCTAATAATACACTTTAAAGTTGGTAAAAGAGTAACTCTTAAATGTTCTCACTACAAAAAAGAAATGGTAATTATGTGACAGGACAGAGGAGTTAGCCATAGGATTATGACTTAGTCATAATCATTTTGTAATACACAAGTTTATTAAATCAACACCCTGTATACCTTAAACTTACACAATGTTATATGTCAATTCCCTCTCAATAAAGTGGGGTAAAATTTTTTAAATATATATTTTTTAAAGTATCAAGGACTTCAAAAAAATTCAGTGATATATCGAGTTGCTCAAAAAATGTCCAGGTATGTCCTCAGTATTTGTAGATAAATTTCAAAACATCAACGAATCTCTTGAACGGTTTCAGAAGAGTGTGTAGAGATTTTCCAATAATTTATCCTGGAAATGAAAATTGATGTATTCGATACATTCAATCCTAAAGACCAAGGAGATGTTAGAGCAGATTGCCATACAGGTGATTGATCAGAAGGGATTGTCGTGCTTAATGTCAAAACAATTATATATCCTTTTAACCATATGTGACCCAACAGAACTCAGCCTCTGCTGGTAATTGTCTTTCATTATTTGGTTAAAAAATTTTTTTTTAACAAAAATAGGGAACCACTGGAGATTTTTGAACAGGGAAACACCTCTCATTGATAAAGATCAGTCAGTTCTGTACCTAATACACTGGAAATTGAAGAGACTGGAGGCCTAAAGATCAAGCATATGACAAACTAGAATATTCTAGGTAAAAGCAGTAATAGGGTAAGAAATACAAAGTAAAAGTCAAAAGGGTGTTAATAGTAGAGACATAAAGAGAAAAGCAGCAGTACAACTGACCTAGCTGGAAGATGGAAACAGAAAAAATCAGAGACTATGCCAAGATTTCAAAATTGGATGGCTAAGTGAATAGTTGTGCCATGACTAGAAAGAAGAAAGTCGTGTTTCCTAACTTAGAGTGAGGTGATGCTTAATTCGATTATTACTCATTATACGTTGGAACTCTCAAATAGCGCATTGAGATTATGGACCCGGCCCTCTGGAGAAAAGTATATGCAGTCCTGCGCCTACACCGTGACGGAACCCGGGAGGTGGGGGTGTGGGGGTGGGGGGGCGCCGAGGTTGTGCACATAGCCTGCTGGGCCAGGTGGAGCACGCCATCTGCTGTGACTGATATTCGCAAAAATGAGTCCCCGTGTTCTACGAAAAAGAAGTTCATTGAGTTTTGAGTGTAGTCCACGTCCACTAACTGCTTCCTCTTATTCCATTCTTTACTGTGTGCTGAAGACCCATCAACGAATAAAGCAGTCTCTTGAGATTGCCACGAAGCACAAAATTTTAGAGATTTTTTTCAGTATTCTCTATATAAGAATAACAGTGTGTTGTAGAAATATTTCTATCAGAAATAGTAAAAAAAAAATAGGCTTGTCATTTAAATGCATATTCTTCGGATATCTGGGAAGTGTACTGGCATGGAACAAACTTTTCTTGAGCAATGCTGGGAAAATGAGGTGTTGCTGTATTGGGTTAGTGATATTAAATCAGAGATTATATGTAGACAGTGAAGGGATTGAGAAGTAATTTTGGTTTCCTTTTCAGAACGGGGGGATCAGAGAGATTTTTTTTTTTAATAATAATCATCAAGTACGGTAATGGCAAACACTCTGAAAATATTAAGTGTTGCAAGCAATTTATTATGTCTATTACATTCTCAGAAAGACAATCAGTCAATATTGCAATCTTAAATATAAACTTGCAGAGTGCTAAATCCTCTTCCAAACTAAACTTCAAAACCCTCAACGATGATTGTCTATAATAAACAAGGCAGAGTAGTTTACTTATGGCCCAAAGTTAGACTTTGAAGTTCACTTTTAAAGAACGTATTTGATAGTAGTTCTCCAAAAGAATGTTAATTACGAAAATGAAAGGATGGATTAAGTCCTGTAAAATTTTATTTTTCAAAGAAATGCTTCAATGCCTCCTTTGATATATGACTCATTTCACCACTTTAAAAGACATAGCAACAGTAAAAACTTCTTTAAAATTAGCAAATCAAAAATTCTAAAATCTCATGATCTGTGTTCACCTCAAAATCATAATACCATAATGATTGCAAGGATGACATTATTGTATGTACCACAAAGAAAGGAATAAAAACAAAGCTACACAAGTTATAACACGTGTTTTTTGTAGCTCAGAACTTTCACTACATACTTACTGAAAGAGCTTTATAATACCTACTGAGGTATAGGTTTTTATCTTATGCCCTGCTTGAATCTATATAAAAATGAAACTGTAAGAGGGGCGCCTGGGTGGCTCAGTCAGTTAAGCATCCGGAGGACTCTTGGTTTGGGCTCAGGTCATGGTCTGGGGCTCATGGGATCCAGCCCCAGATTGAGCTCCAGGCTCAGGCAGGAGTCTGCTTGTCCCTCTCCCTACCCTTGCCCCTCCCCCTGCTCCCTGTTCACGTGCATGTGTGCTCGAGCTCTCTCAAATAAATAAATAAAATCTTAGAAAAACAATAAAGTATAAGCAAAACAAATCGGTTAGGGTATTCCTAAAGCTTACTCCCATCCCAAATCCAGTATTTCCAAACATGTTCAACTCAGAGTCATGGATGACCATGTTTCCCACACAATACTATCATCTATGCTATCAAGAGTGCTGGTCCTACAGTATCGTCTCTGCAATTTTATTCCAAGTTGCTGATATTCATACTGTAAGTTTTTATGCACGTGGACTAGCAATGACAAGGACATCAGAACCACAAGACACAACCTGTTTCCAGAAATGTGAAAATGTAAAAAGAAATGTAAATGTTAGAATCTTTGAAATATGATGTATCTTAAGAGCTAAGATATAGTAAAGAAATTTGATTTACAGCTCTAATTTCTGACCCCCTCCCCTCATGGAAGTAGAGTTGATACACGGTTCCATTAGTTTCAGGTGTACGACCCAGGGATTCAGTGACTCTACACCTGGTGCTGTGCTCACCATTCAGCTCTAATTTCTTACAGGCTCTTGGACTTTCTTCGCTGTTCACCAGAAACTGTAAATCTGACATTTGCAAAGTGTTAACCTACTCTAAAGGGTGAATTTGGAACTTTAAAAAGGAAAGCAGTGGCCTTTCTACTGCTTCAGTGATGTCAGCACCAACAAAGGTAGCAGCCCCGGCATCCTCACCAGCTAAGGCAAAACCATCTATTTGGACTTACGTCTTCGGACCTGTTAAATTTATGTAGAACTGAACTCATCCTATCCCCACATTCCCAAGATTTTTAAAACAAACAAACAAGCAAAGTCCTTGCTTCTCGGAGGTTATAAGTAAATCTAAGGGAAATGGTGTTTTCTGTTGGGGTTGTTTGTTTGTTTGTTTGTTTTGAGAAAACATTGTCATCTTATTTCAAGTTATAGACTGACTTCTAGAAATGAGATTCAAATTTTTTGAGGCTATAAACACCGAGCCAAGCAATACTCTTGAAGTAAACATCCTAGAAGTCAGACTAGTATGATACATATGATTAAGGCATTGCTGTGCTCACTTTTGCAAGTTTATACTTAAACCAGAGAAAATCAGCTACAAGATGAATCTAAACAAATAGTATGCCGGAATATATTATGTACACTGAAATTTTAGTTTTTTAGCGTTCATAGCGGTAATGACTCAGATCAGCTTTGATATTTTTTTTTCAAACTTACCAAATATCCCAGAAAGTAAAAACACAGAAATAGCAAAATATTTTTTAGAATTTAAATGTAAAATGTTTTTAAATGCTAAATTCTGATCTGTTTGCCACTGGGAAAATCACATAATTTGCAACTAGATTCTGAGAAAGGGGGATTAGGAAAAAAAGTAAAGAGCGAACGATATGTTTTACTAGACATTTTCTTCATGTATGTTTATTACTTCTTTAAGAAACATAAGTTTTATCAATCTTTAGTTAAAAGCATGAAAGAAAAGCAATCTAAAATGGGTCAACTGAAAAAATATATATAACAACGAAACGCTAAAAATGAAATTACATTAGCATGTACCTGTATTTCAAATAGGAAAGTAGATTTAGCTTGAGATGATATTCAAAATCTTAAGTGCTGGGCACAGACACCAATCAATGAGAATGGCACTGCTCTCAATGGCCGGAACAACCATATATATTATCAACTGGATACCAAGCCAGCAAGTCAGCCTGTGATGTGCTCCACCAATTGCTCAACATCCCAATATATGGGAGAAATAAATGCAAGATGTCTACTACTTTTTGTTTGTTTTACTTACTAGAAGATTTTTGCATTTTCTTGGATCAGTTAATGTGGGGCAAAATGTTTAGAAAACAATGTGCACATTTTCCATTGATAGGCAAGAGATGATAGAGATATGGTGGCCAGTTACTCGAATTACTAGAGATGACAGGACCATCCAACAGAGGGAGGGAAGAAAAGGAATTCAGAAAAATGACAACAGAGAAGAAAGATGGCTAATGAGAAATTTCTAGTAGCCAACATGGCGAGAGGACTTTTAGGAACTACTGTCCTGATTTAATTTGCTTTTTTAATTCTTTCTGTGTTTAATCCTCCTGTATTAACCATGAAACCTATGCTACTTACATAAATACCCTTGTTGTAGTATAGCTTGGGGAAACTAAAAACCCAAGGCTGAGTCCTATACTTAAGAAAGAAGAGAAAGAAAGAAAGAAAGAAAGAAAGAAAGAAAGAAAGAAAGAAAGAAAGAAGAAAGAAAGAGAAAGAAAGAAAAAGGAAAGAAGCAGAGTAGGAAAAGGACAGAACCTAAGGAAAATTACAAATAGGAATTGAGAAATATACAAGAGTAGTAATTTAGAGCAGGCTGGAAATCATCCCACCCTAACCAAGAATTAATAGAAATACCGAGTAAGGCAATAGGCCTCTCACAATACTTAAAATGGGAGTTCATCTATTACATTTGGACATAGAAAAAAACTGTAGGTAATATCAAAAAGCTGGAGTACATGGGACATCTTTGCTTCACTATATAACACTTTACCATATAATAATGGTTGTCATTAGTTTCTTACTTCCCATGTGTCAAAGAACCTAAAAAGCTATTTTAGAATAAGTAGATTTATGGCTTATTTTGTATTTATATCTTTGACTCAATGTTTTCTACTATGTTTCATCATTTCACAATATGAAATATTTCCATCAAAAAAAAAAAAAACCAAAAAAACCCCCCAAAAAACCCTCCTCTCTCATCCTAAAAATACACCCAAATCAATCAGTGTTATTCTCACTCAAATGCATAGATAGGCTGTCACGTACTTACGGACCGCTTGGATGGAAATACAAAAAAGGAACATTTTTAATGTCAGTTAAGAATAATCACTCGTATGGACCATAACTGACACTGAAACCAGTTTCTTCGTCAATGTTTGTGTAGGAGATGGCTTGGAAATGGACCAACTTTTTAAGGCCCACCTGTGTCAAATTGGTCTAGAGGTAAGGATCATGCGATGCAGATAACATTTTTATTTACTTCTTGGAATTCTATTCTACGTCTAAATACTTGACATAAAAAATCCTAGAATATTGCAATTTAGAATATTTGAGTGAAGTAAGCAAGTTAGACAAAACAAAAGGTTGAAGAACATTATGAATCCCCACATCAGATAAGATCCTTGATTTTTGTGAGGTGATATACTTGCCAGTAAAATAGCATTAGGTAGAACAAATAAAGAACAGAACAAATAAATGGAACAAAGTTGAAGAGTTGAAGAATCCTAAGTATAACTCCAATCACTGCTGTTTCAGAGGACGAGCAATAAACTTCTCAAGAGAGAAAATAAAGTAGATTTTGGTTTCTATGTGGGTATTAACAACTTGGCATCCACGAAAAAGTGATATATACTCATAGGGAGGCACTTGATTTTCAACTAATCCTAAAACAATTCAATTTAGCAAAACTCTACTGGTAAAGGCCATTTTACAATTGATTTTTTGTGTGTTGATTTTGTGTCTTACAAACTTGCAAAATTCACTTATTAGTTTGAATAAGTTTTTGCAGATTCAATTGGATTTTCTACAGAGACGATCTTGCCATCTGTCAATAAAGATAGTTGTACTTCTTCCTTTCCAATCTGTAGGCCTTTGGATTTTGAGGGAGTACAATATTGAATATAAGTGGTGAAAGCATACAACCTTCACTTGTTCCTGGTCTTAGAGAGGAAAATACTCAGTCTTTCATCATGGAGTATAATTTTAAATAAGGTTTTTTATAATTCTTTAGCAGGCTCAGGAAGTTCTCTTTTAATCCTAGCTTTCTGAAAGATTTTAACAAGGAATGGATGTTGGATTTTGTCAAATGCTTTTTCTGCATATATTTGAGCTTATCATTGGGTATTAAATTGATAGATTTTTCAAATATTAAACTATCCTTGCATTCCTGGGTTTATCTTGGTCATGACATATTATCACTTCTGTATACTGCTGTAATAGATTTTTTTATTATGTTAATCACCATACATTACATCATTAGTTTTTGATGTAGTGTTCCATGATTCATTGTTTGCTGTAATTGATTTTTAAAAATTTTCTTTGATAGTTTATGTCTTTCAAGAAATTTGTCTATACCAATTAAGTTACCTTAATTATTAACATGAAATTATACATAATATTCCCCTATTATCTTTCTTCTTTTAGATCAAAATGACATATAACATTGTATTAGTTCTAAGTATACAACATAATGAAAAAAAAATAATTAAAAAAAATAAATAAGTATACAACATAATGATTTGATATATGTATATATTGTAAAATGATCACCACAATAAGTTTAATTAACATTCATCACTGTACCTAGGTACAATTTTTCTCTTAGGATGAAAACTTTTAAGATTTACTACTCTCTTAGCAACTTTCAAATATACAGTATAATAGTGTTAACTATAGTAACCGTCCTGTACATTACATCCCCAGGGCTTATTTATCTTATAACTGGAAGTTTAGATCTTTTGACCTCTTTCAACCATTTTTTCTATACCCCACCTGCACCCTCAACATCTGACAACCACCAATCTGTTCTATGTACTTATGGATTTAATTTTTTTATTTTTTTAATTCCCCATCTAAGTGAAATCATACAGTATATGTCTTTCTCTGTTGGACTTATTTCATTTAGCATAATGCCCTCATGGTCATCTATGTTGTTGCAGATGGCAAGATTTCATTCTTTTATATAGTTCAGTAATATTCCATTATATATATAGTGTGTGTGTGTAATATAATGAATGTAAAGTACATATATATACCACATCTTCTTTATTCACCCATCGATAGATACTTAGGAAATGTTCATGTCTTAGCTATTGTAAATAATGCTGCAATGAACATGGAGGTACATCAATCTTTTCAAGTTAGTGTTTCATTTCCTTTCGATATATACCCAGAAGTAGAATTGCTGGATCATAGAGTAGTTCTATTTTCAATATTTTGAAGAACTTCCACACTGTTTTCCAAAATGGCTGCACTAATTTATATTCCCACCAAGAGCGCATGAGGGTTCCCTTTCTCCACATCCTTGCTAGCACTTGTTATTTCATGTCCTTTTGATAACAGCCATTCTAACAAGTGTGAGGTCATTGTGGTTTTGGTTCACATCCCTCATTATTAATGATGTTGAACACCTTTGCATGTATCTGTTGGCCATTTGCATGTCTTCTTCCCTAATTATCTTTTTAAATATTTGTATAATCTGTGGTGATGGCACCTCTCTTTTTCCTGACACTTGCAATATGTGTCTCCTCTCTTTTTTTTCCTGACCAGTCTGACAAGACTGCCCCATAGCAGTTTGAAACCTCAATACCGCTATCAGACTGGCCTCTCCAGATCTAATGATCTATCACTGACAGCTGAATTTCCTCAACCTACAGCCTCCTTCATCACCAACCAAACCCAGGGCCCAGTGAGTGAGGAATAAGTCTGGGGTGTTCATGTAGCCAGATCCTGTTGGCCTAATCCATTAGATTGAGTGTCTGGCTCTATCTCCCTCTCTACATTCTGCCAAAATAACTGGCCTAGAATTCCAGCCCCCATGTTTACCCTATTTCATACCACCCCACACACAAACTGTAGAATTGGGATTCTGCCTTGAACCTCAATAAATAACAAGAGGTCCCTAGTCTTTTGCCTCAATTATGATAAGCCCTTTTCTTTACCTGATTAGTATACTCTGAATTTGTCCACCAATGGCAGGGGATCTGGAGATTTGTGGAGACATGCACCCTGTTTTTCCTGACTTCCAAAATTGCTATTTAATATTCTTTATTGCTGTTCTCCAGCAGAAAGAATGATTCCTGTTACTATAATTTCCCATTTGTTACTTAGGCTTATGCCTTTCCATGGACCAAACTATATACATGGGAGTCAGCTTGCCAAGGCTGTTTCATCTACACTATTTCCTCCTTTTCCTTTCTGATGGAACATCACTCTCATCCCAGGATATCTCAAACTTAACGCCCATCCAAATTTAATATGACGATCATCCTGCCATTTAGGAATACTTTTTATTAACATCAATACATACTGAATAAAGTCCAAACAACTTGCTCCAAATTGAAGTTTCTCAGCAATCTGGTCTCAAGTTTCCTTTTTCAATTATCTATTACTATCCAACAAAGCTGGTCGTTGAGCTGTCCCTGAAATATTCTTGACTTCTCCCCACCTTTGGGGCTTCAGCTGACAATTTTTCCTTGAGCAAGCATAACTAACTACCTTCCTTCCTTGTATTAAAATTATATTCCTATTTCAAGGCCAAATTTAAATCCTACCTTCCCTCCCAAATGATTGGTTTAAGGGTATCCTCCCAGGCTGAGATAGAAGAACAGAATGATAAGTAATAGAAGCTACACTAGAAGAAAGTTTCCCAAGGAAGGGACCTCAAACATCATAGACTATAGGCCTTTTGAGAGCCAAGCCATAAAGAACATATCCTTATCCTTTGTCCAAGAGGCCTTGTGGACTTTTCTTCTTTATCAGACAAGAAATAGCTTCTAGTATGGCCAAAAAGCATTGTTTATATTACCCTAAACTCCCTTTTTAATGAGTGATGGCAAGATCAGAAGCAGCGCAAATGAAAATGGCATAAAGACACAGCCTGTCACTTTTAGAAGTGTTAATGAATGCCCTGTGGATTTTTTTTTTTTTTTTAACTTCATGAGAACAGACAAGGAAATGTCTCCATAAAACTGTCGATTCTCAGGGAAACGTGTTAATGTTATGTAAATTAAAATTTGAAAGTCTACTTAACTGAAATCAGTAACTCAGTAACACCAAGAGTTGTGCATATGGAAAACACAATTCCTCAGTCCCAAGAACAGAGCTGTCCAATCTGCTGAGAGCTCTACATTATCTCCAGCTTGGCCATTTTAGGAATTGCTCCCATTCTATGTTACAGTGTAAGCGAGGAGTTCTAATTGACTCCAAAGAGATTTTCCCTGGTTGGTAACTGGTGGTGTGAGGCTGTATCTGTCCAGAAGCAGAAGACAAACCTGATTTCTCTCTTTGAGAAAATTTCATAAAGGCTAAAGTATTCTCGAGAAATGGAAGTAATTACACATGTACGCCCTGAAGACACTTTTCATCCGTGTGATTCCTAAATTTTTCCATTAGACAAATAGGATTTTTTTAAAAGTTTGAAATGAACTTTTTGTGGGGATTTGGCTATAGATACTAAAATATAAATTAAGTAGCATTCCCATTCTTTATTTTATTTAAATGTTAAAAAGGCAGTTATATTTCCATTCTTTTTCTCATTCCTTACCAGCTTCAGGCAAAAAACTTTTTAACCATGCTACCCTCTGGTAGCACAGTTAAAAGAAATCATGAAATTATAAGTCACAGTATGTATAATATTTATAAATTTTTATCATGGCATTAGCTAAGAGAAAGCCTGAGGCTTTCCAACCTGGCAAAGGTATATTGCTCTGTTAATAATTAATAGATAGGTTATGGCTATATAGTTGTTGTGGGTGCCCAGCTACAACACTGAAGAAAATTTAAGAAGGGTAGGATTATTTTACATAAAGAAATGTAAGGTCAATAGTTTAAGCCAAAAAAGCCCCACAACTTTTTTTTTTTTAAAGAAACCCAAAATAACCTTGCCCGAACTTGATGTACTCTAGTGCTATGATTCTCAAAGTGTGATCCACAGACCAGCAGAAAAGCATCCCTGGGAGTTTATTAGAAATGCCAAACCTCAAGCCTCACCCAGATCCCCAGAATCAGGGTTTGCATTTTAATAAGATCCCCTGGAAAGCTGTAAGCACATGAAAACTTGAGAAGTACTACTCTAGAGCCAAGCGTAACTGGGAGAAGAATGATGTGAGAAATGACTATGCAAAGACAAATAATGTCCTTCATATGTGCCATGAAGTGTGTACCGATGAGAAGGACTGGAGGGTTTTCTTAAGCAAAGGACTGACGTCATGTGTGACTTATAAAGATAGTTCTAGTGGCCATGTGGAGATACATGTTTGTGAAGAGAGCATGGGACATGGAAAGTTCAGTGATGGGCTACAGTAACATGATAAGAATGATAACTCCTATTTATTGAGTGCCCAGTACATGCCGGACATCATGGTATTTATATTTTATATTTATATTTATATTTTATATGTGTTGTGTATAGTCTTCCCATAATCCCCAACGTGGGCCTCAAACTTACAACTCTGAGATCAAGAGTCACAAGTTCTACTGACTGAGCCAGCCAAGCGTCCCCCCAAATGATCTTTTAAAAATAGAAATCCTCTGTTTAGCATCCAAATTAGAATAAAATGTAAATTTTGTAACCCAAGTCCACAGGCCCATAATAATTTGGCCCCTGCCTCTATCTGAGATCTCATTTTGTGACACACTCCCCCATCACTGTATTCATCACACTGTACATTGAATAACACCAAGATTTTTTCCCCTTTCAGGACTTTGCACTTGTGCTTTGCTTAGATCACTCTCATCCCAAGTGTTTAAACTTGTTACTTAAATATTTTAAAAATATAATCAACTATTGAAAGTAAAAATGATAACAAGGTCCAAGGGGCTTAATAACATGTATAAGTGAAAGGAAAAAAAAAAGGATGTATAAGTAAAATGCATGACAGCAATACCACAAAGACAGAGAGGGAAATAAAGGAAGAACACTTTAAAGTTCTTATTCTATATGTAAAGTATTAGAGTATCACTTACAGGTAGGCTGTGAGAAGTTAAAGAGGTATAATATATACCCTAAAATAACCACTAAAATAATATAGCAGAGAGTTATAACTAATAAACTCACAAAGGAAGTAAAATGGAATCCCATTAAGTTAAACTAGCATATTAGCAATCTATTAAATAACACAAATTTAAAAGAGGGGGAAGGAATATTGTATATATCCGATATGGCAAATTAATTTTGGAATTTTATGATATTTCTTGCTCTTAATGCACTGGGTTATAGTCACAATAATATAATTTTCTCTCTACCTCCTATATTACAATCACTTCAAATCCCACAGTCAGTTATTTAAAAATGTAAATCAATACATCTTATCATGTACCACACTGTATTTTAAATTGCAACATTTATTTCCAAATATAATCAGTTATTCTTCTTTTTGTCATGTTTCTCATTCTTCAACACTTCTCAAATTATCTCTATAGAGAATAAAAATAATAGAAGACAGATATCTTGATGTCTCATAAAACAAAACAAGAACATTTTCCCCAAGTTATACCTAGCTTCCACAGAATTTGGCAGGAAGCTTCCTGGTGGCATGAGGAATGCTAACTGGTCATTCCCATTTCTTTTTCAGTAATTCAAACTGGAGAAGACAAAATGAAAGTCAAACAACAATAAATTTGATTGGTCCTTTCTAACTAAACCTTCTGTTATTTAAATTTGAACCTTTCCACTGACTAGTAGGTTATCTTCATCATCTATTATCATTTCTGTTCAGGGATGAGACTAGATGTGTTCCTGGTACTTTCCTCTGCGGACTGCTTAATCTACTGAATTAGCTGCTTTTTTGCTAATTACCCAGAGTTAAGATTGGGGGATGGGTGCTGAAATTACCTCTCACATATGGATAGAGAATATATCTACTGGGAGGGGAGCTCCACTTACCTGGTTTCAGGTTCCACATGGAAGTTTATCCACTGCAGTAACCTTTCTGACTTCTGTTCCAACCAGGTAAGGAGTGACTTACCGGATTGGAAATTTTAGAACAAACCGGGTGGTTCAATATGGGCCATTCCTCTCTCAGTGGCAACCTGACCTTGGAAAGTCTGCCTTGGGGTCAGCTCTCTGTGATGGAGAAAGGGATCTGCCCTGAGAGGGAGGCTTGTTGTGCCAGTGGCAAAAGGGTAACCCTGTCTAAATTGGAGGTGCACATACCTATTTGGCCATGGATTGTAAGAAATCCAAATTGTCATTGTATCCAGGTAAAAGTGGATTAATGAATAAATAATTTATTAATGAATAAATAACAATTAGTGAAGGCTTATATTATGAGAAGAACACATTGAATTTGGGGGTTAAGAAAAGTAAAAATACTACTCAATGAACATATGGAATCCAGAGGCTAAGAGTTCAATTTAAAAGGACTATGCTAGAATACTCTGATTCTAGAAAGCAGCTTTCTCTTTAATAAAAGTGATGTATTAAGTGATTATTTTCTTCTCTCAAAATCCTGCATCTGTCTCTGGATTGGTTCCAGACTTAGGGTAGGGACAAAAGAGTAGTACTTAGTGATCCAGTCAAACTCCAACACCTTGGTAAATGGGCAGGAGACCTTGAGAAATAAATAAGAGATGGATGAGGGAGGGGACAAAATTGCCCCGGAAATCACAGTGTTTTGATCAGGGCTGGAGATTTAGTGTGTTGGGCTATGTGGGCTTTCGGTCCTGGGTGGGGCATGGAGTCTGGCAGGTAACTTGAGACTCTTGACAGTTCTGGCTGACCCTGCAGGTGTGGCTGAGGCAGGGATTAGGTGTTTTCAGGCATTTTGGGGTGTAATAATATTTGCAGCTTTTGTAGTGTTTTTGAGTCAAGTCTTCAGGCCTTCATTTTAAGGTCCAAAGGCAGACATGTGGCATGGCCTTAACATGTGGCTGCTAACTGGGCCTGGTTTGGTTCTGAGATCTGTGTCACCAGCTCTGGGAACTCAAGTATATAGTCACTCTTCTTGGAATAAGAGCCATGTGGTTGCAGAATGCGTGGGGGTGGCGGAAGCTACATCTTTTCACAAGGTCCACTCCAGTCAAAGAGTCTTTAGCAGCAGATGCAAATGCATCCCGGAGCTTTCTGTTGCCTACACAGCAAATAAATGATGAAGAAGGTGAGCGAAACAGAGGGAAAAGTTATGGAGAGTTCTTTGATGATAATTATGACTACCTAGAGTGTCAGACTGAAAGGTTTTTTTTTTTTGTTTGTTTGTTTTTTAGATTTTATTTATTTATTTATTTATTTATTTGAGAGAAAGAGAGTGTGAGCAGTGGGGAGGAGCAGAGGGAGAAGCAGACTCCCCGCTGAGCAGGGAGCCCGACATGGGACTCGATCCCAGGACCCCAGGATCATGACCTGAGCCAAAGGCAGACACTTAACCGACAGAGCCATTCAGGCACCCCAGACTGAAAGTTTTTAAAAAGGAATTATTATGTGATTTAGAAAGACTACTCCCATACTAGTGTGCAGGATATATTAAAGCCCAGAAAACCAGCATGTAGAAGGAGGAGTGGAAAGGCTATCACAAGGACAGACATGAGATGGTCAAGGCGTGAGCTAGTGTGATGGTATTTGGGATGAAAACTTGGACCTGAGAGGACTCGGTGAGAGCACGGATGGAAGCAGCACAAAAGTTGGAAAAGCAGTGCTTCCCTGGTACACAAAGCGAGCACAAGAGATCACTGATATAGTATGGAAGATGTCCTAGGCCTGTGAGCTGCAAAAAGATGGACATCTGGTTGGAAATGTACAGAGAATACCTGGAAAATGCAGAAACACAGTCTGAGGGAGAGACTGGGATTGGACATTTAACTATGGGAATCACGGAGGTTATGGCTAATTGAGAGAAAGTAGGTAAAAAGAGAAAAATAGTAAGGAACAATACAGAACTTCCTGCTTACCTTAAGGAGCTAGAAATTAAAACAAAAAGCCATGCAAACCAAGGAACAGACTCTTGATAATAAAGAACAAACTGATGGTTCCCAGAGGGGCAGGGGGATGGGGGGAATAGGTGATGGGGAGAAAAGAGTGTACTCGTGCTGAGCACCGGGTGATGTATGGAATTGCTGAACCACTATATTGTACACCTGAAACTAATAATTCACGGAATGTTAGCTAACTGAAATTTAAGTAAAAACTTAAAAAATAAAGAGAATAAAATATATACATAAGGGGAATAAAACCATGAAAGAAGATAAGAAAGGAATAGTCAAGGAGGTGAGAAAGAAGCAACTGAGATTTATGACAAAATCTAATTCAAGAAGGATGGCTAATCTCAAAATATACAAGGTTCAAGAAAATATTCTGGGGAATCTAAAGTGCATCAAATGTTCAACAGCATTGATTTAGTCATATATTCAGCAGCTTTTCCAGAGTTCTTAACCTGTGCCCAACACTGTGCCCTTGTCCTGGGCAGAAAATAGAAAAGCCAGCTCAGACCCTTCTTTCTTGGAGCTTACAGTGTAGTGAAAGAAACAGTTATTAATCAACTGATTGCATATATACAATGGAATATTACTCAGCCATCAGAAAGGGTGAATACGTACCATTTGCCTCATGGATGGAACTGAGGGGATTATGCTAAGTGAAATAAGTCAAGCAGAGAAAGTCAATTATCATATGGTTTCACTCCTATGTGGAACATAAGGAATAGTGCAGAGGACCATAGGGGAAGGGAGGGAAAACTGAATGGGAAGAAATCAGAGAGAGAGACAAACCATGAAAGATTCTGGACTCCAGGAAACAAACTGAGGGTTACAGAAGGGAGGGGGGTGGGGAATGGGGTAACAGGGTGATGGGTATTAAGGGGGGCACGTGTTGTGATGAGCACTGGTGTTATACACAACTCATGAATCTTTGCATACTACATCAAAAACTAATGATGTATTATATGTTGGCTAACTGAACATAATAAAAAATTAAAAATAAAAATAAATAAAAAAATAAAAACCTAGCTAAAATTAGGCATAAAAAAATCAACTGATTGTACAAATAAATAATTATCAACTACAATGAGCGCAGTGTGTGGAAATCCAAGGCTGTAGAAATGAGATTGCACAATAGGGGAACCTTATCTATTCTGGGAGAGTATGAAAGGTAAAAGATGGTTTCCTTGGATCTTGAATATATTGATAGCCACATCTGCAGAAATCCTCTAGCGTGGCTATTGGACTCACAAGCAAAGAGTGACATTACTGTTTTCATCATTGAAAAAAAAAACAAAACATGAAAATGTATCATCTGCATTTCCTAGTGGAAACAAACAGACATCAATTTTAAAAGAAAAGGGATTTTAAAGATTAAAGAAAAAAAAGATTTTTTTTTTTTTATAATTAGTTCATTGTTAGAACATTTTGTACCAATGTTTACAAGGAAAAGAGACATCATCAAAACAATGTGTGGGAACATTCTAAATTATTTTTAATAATATGTGACATATTATATGAGTGCCATAAAAGGAAATGTGTAGTTTGGCTTTGATTTCTGGAATACAAATTCACCACTGAAACAAATATTTTCTTTTGGAAATCAATATTTTGGTTCTCAGGGCTCAAGCAAAGGTTTTATTTGGAAATTATTTTCTTGTATACTGACTGTGAAGACAGAAATCTGGGAAAGTAGATCACCATGCCAACAACCATTGATCAAACATTTATTGATATTCCCATGCAGCTCATATCTGTTTAATACATAGAGATAAAGTTATCTCAAAAAAAGATAAAAAGCGAAGGCATTAAGACCTCATCCATGCAATAAAAGTAAACGTGAAAGTTGATTCACCTAAAGAATTAAGAAATCAGGTTCAGGGATGCCTGTGTGGCTCAGTTGGTCAAGTGTCTGCCTTTAGCTCTGGTCATGATCCCAAGGTCCTGGGATGGAGCCCTGAATCAGGTTCCTTGCTCAGCGGGGAGCCTGCTTCTCTGTGTCTGCTGCTCCCCCTGCTTGTGTGCTCACTCTCTCTCTCTGACAAATAAATAGAATCTAAAAAAAAAAAAAAAAGAAAAGAAATCAGGTTCAGAAATGTGAGCAGTGTTTGTTAGGAAACAACTTTGGTGCATATTAAAATGTTACCCTCTTAACCTTGGGGTTGTGTTATTATTGTTGCAACATTACAATTTATTTTTTTAAAGCAAAAATTAGACTCCTTTTAGAAATCTTCTTGGGGCTAGTTTCAAAGGTATTAAAAGTTTGTTGATATAGTTTCAGATTTCACATTGCATGGGATCTTCAACAAACTAGTACTTGTGGAGATTTGGAGTAATATTAAAGAAGAATACCCACATTTATCTGAAAAAATTAGTAAAATGTCCCTCCCTTTTCCTCCTGTACATTTGTATGAAGCCGAGTTTTCTTCATATACTTCAATCAAAATACCACACTCTAAGAAATTGAATGTAGAAGCGGGTTAGAGAATCTAACGGTCTTCTGCTAAGACATACATAAAAGACATTTACAAAAATGGAAAATAGTGCCGTTCTTCTCAATATATTTTACTTTGTTTTCAAGAAACTATATTATGTGTGTTAACATGTAACGCGTATTCACTGTTATTTTTAAATGAATTAAATGGATATTTTAAATGAATTAATACATATTTCAAAAATAGCTCAGATTTAATATCTAATGTGATAAATACCCATAGATATAATATCAACAAAATGTCTTTGGGGGTCTTCAATAATAGAACTGCAAAGTGCTCCTGAGATCCTGAATAGGTACAATTCCTGTTTACCATGGTTACTAGTTGTTATTTTGGATCATTCCAGGGATGCTTTAAACACAACCTACTTCTTCCATTTTGGAATTAAACTGTAACTTTCACGGAGTGGTTTGCTTCAACATCACGGCCAAAGTGGTAGTGCCAAGGAAAGAACAGAGTACTTGCCCTTGCAGGTATTTGCCCTTGCAGAGATTTCAGAGGACCGGAGAAAATCATGGTCAAACTATACACTACCTATGCTGGGATCCTAATATGTCTGTTATTTGAAACTGAAAATAGTTACATTTCTTCCTAAGTATAAAAAAAGTCATTAAAAATGGAAGCCAATTCTATAAATAACCCCAAATTTATCCATCACCCAAAGATAGTGTTAACATTTTGGTATGTTTTCTTTCTGACGTTTTTTTTTTTTTATATTATAGTGTTTGTGTGTGCGCGTGAATGTGTGTGCATGTCTAAGGAAGAAATAATCCATGTATACACTTAGCTACGAAAGCTCTATGATCAGAAAAAGTTTCAGCTTGGAAATCTCTGGATTCTGAAAATCATTGGGGTCTAAGAAAGCTATCATATAAAGCTAAGTGTTAATTCCACTAAATCAAATGTAAACTGCTTTACATGCTACAGCAATAAAATGAAGTTTTAAATCTAAAATATAGCTGAGTTGAAATGACTGGGTGGCTCAGTTGGTTAAGCATCTGCTTTCGGCTAAAGTCATAATCCCAGGGTCCTGGTATCAAGCCCCACGTCAGGCTCCCTGCTCAGCGGGAGCCTGTTTCTCCCTCTAAGAACTCATTTTCTCTCTCTCTGACAAATAAATAAATAAAATCTTCTAAAAAATAAAAAAATATAGCTGAGTAACAGATTGGTCATTAAACTGTTTTCCAGTTAAAAACTTTAGGGATCTTAATACGCAGAAGCCATTCTACTAATCATATTAAAATGCTATTATGAGTTAGAATAAGCACAAGTAAATTGTCACAGTTCTGTTCTGGTATTTGGTATTATTAAGAAGGCCTGTATTTAAAAAAAAAAAAAAAAAAAGAATGCCTGTATTTTAAAAATCTCATCTCACTGGATCTCTACCTTATCTACCAAAATTAGCCTTAAAACCTTTCTTAAAAAAGTAATGTAATCCTATACACTCACCGACATTTAAGTCATGTGAAAGTAGGAAGTAATTAGTATCAAATGTTTCTTAAATTAAAGGCCATCTGCTTTTAATTTTTCCTCAGATGTCCTATCCACCTTCACTATGGAAAATATTAACTTTCCACAGATTAGGCATGATTGAAACAATTTTTAAGAGGGGAGAAAAACTGGTAGAACTGACCATTATACAATAAACCATTATACAATAAAGTTGAAATGAGAACATCCCAAATATGCAGGTGAATGCTTTTTTTTCTTAACTACCTTGCAAATGTTTCAACTCAATGCTTTTAATTATGTGACTACTCTCTTAAAAAAGGAAATACATACTCCTGTGGCCTTCTGAATTATTTTATGTATCACATTCAGGCCTTACTGATGAGTTCCAGCAATCAGATTTTGAACAATATTATCTGAAATAATTTACTGAAGTCTTAGAGATTTTTTTGTTATACCACAGTGAAAGGTATGTCACTATATTTCAGTCTATCATATATTAAATGAGTTGTTTTGAGCAAAATAAAGTCAATCTATAGTTTTGACTTAATATACAGTTTATAAACTTTACTGTTAAATGATTTCTTCTTGATTTCAAAGTTGGCTTGCACACTGCTCATTTACACATGGATGTGACTATGAACTGAAAAGGCATCAGACACGAAGAAAGGCATTTACAGACTAATGTAAATGTAGGCCAAACAATAAATGTAAGAATCGTGTTAACTTGCCATTGTATTTTCAGTTTAAAAAATGCTAACCTAATAATTAAGTTATACTAGTTAAGGAGTATATTTAATTAACATGAAGAGCACTTACTAAAAACATATTCACTAGTTTTAGATGTTATTGAAATCACAGTTTAATTCAAATGGCCATAAAAATGTTGGACTTCAAATAATTCCATTTATATGCATGTAGATGTTCTCACAGACTGTATAAAGTCCCCACCATGTTCATTTTAAGATGGAGATATACAACATTTACTTCAGTTCACAAAGTGTGGGCATAAAACAATCTACAGAAGCTTTTTATAGGGTTTAAAAGAGTTCTAATCACCCGTGCCAACTGCACTCCTCTCTCAACACAAAACTGCTTTTGAAACCAAGCATTCATTTGCTAAAACAAGGCATCTGCTGTTAAAGAGATTGATTATCCTGGGGCCTGACCTAATTGGGAGATTAGATATGCTTCTCTACTATGGATGGCATGGTTTATAAAGAAAAAAAAAATTAGACCGAAAAAGAGCAAACTTCTTTTAGACTCCAAGTGCACTTTTATTTATTTCTAATTTTCTTTAATAGAAACAAACAGTATTGCGAATGTCAGGTTGGTGAAATCAGTGTGTTATGAGTGAGAAATGCATTGAGTTCATGTCATTTCTTTGGTAACAGGTACACATTCACTTTCATCACATAAGCCAAATAGTACCAAAAAATGACAATTTTGTCCTATCCTACTGAGTTAAGATCATTATATAATAGATACACACACACACACACACACACACAATCTGGCCTTCTACTGATGTTATCATTTCAGTGTTTTCTATTGCCAGTTAGGTGTCAGTTTTTTCCCCCAAACACAGACATCACCTCATTGCTGTGGCTAATTGCATTTTTCTTTCTAGCCTTTGACAACCAGACCTTTCTTAATGCTATTCACCAATATATCAGACTCAGGTCATCCATCCAAAACATGACAAAAGACCCAGATGCTCATGTAAATTGCACTCCCCCAAAGTACTGCCCTCTTCCTCCATGCAGATACAGATCTGTGACCCCCTCCCATTTTTGTTCACTCCCTTTGTTTTCACTTAATCTTTCATGGTTAGAAAAAGTGGTTATTTGTAGGCTTTAAGAAACATTATACTTTGTTTACATAATAAATCAAATAATCAAGTTAATTATGAAGTTAGATAAATTTTCTATACAAAATTCAAAAATTGCTTCTTCCCATTGAACTTCAAAATGGATTCATTTTCCACAAAAAAGACTTCTTGCTACCCATTTTTTACCCTTTCTTGAGCTCTCAAGATAAAACCAAGTTTGATTGTCCTCTTCCACTGAAAAAAAAAAAAAGAAGAAAAAAGGTTTCATGTGGAATTGTGCAAGCAGAAGTGTAGGACTGAATCATTTATAAAATATCTCATAATTAAAAAGTTGATCTTATTGCCTTTGGTACATTTGTATTAAGCATTAATTACTCAAAATTACTACTTTCCTAAAGCCTTAACTTAAAAATAATTTTGAGATACTTAGAAACTACTGCAATGATGCTTTTATTTTTTTTATTTTTATTTTTTAAAGATTTTATTTATTTATTTGAGAGTGAATGAGATAGAGAGAGAGCACATGAGAGGTGGGAGGATCAGAGGGAGAAGCAGACTCCCTGCCCAGCAGGGAGCCCGATGCGGGACTCCAGAATCATGACCTGAGCCGAAGGCAGTCGCTTAACCAACTGAGCCACCCAGGCGCCCCTGCAATGATGCTTTTAAAGGAAGGTTATTATGGATTCAAATGGCATAGGGACATATTGTGTATGTGTGTAGATATATCCATATTCTAGATTCAAGACTTCTTTCTATTCATTTTCATTCTTTTTTTTTTTTTAATATATTTTCACCTCATATAGTTAAATGTTCACTATGTTTTGGATACTAAGTCACTGTAAGAGAAGGCGGAAACTGATAATTTCTTAAATAGAAAAACAATGTAACCAATAGAAACCAATGGCAATATTTTAGTATTTTAAGGGGAACATCAAGTTAATGTATATGATTTTCTGTCTTTAATTTTAAAGACTTTCAAATTTGAATAAAATTATGTGAAAACTTAATGATAAGAAACATACAGGGTTACTAGAGCTACTATCCTTATCTTCTATTCACAAACACAGTTTAACATGCTCCTCTGTCATAATCCCATGAAAAAAAGGCAGAAATATTTTACTGAATTTAAATAATAAAATGACATCAAACATTAGTAACCATTACAGCTAAGCAAATATTATGGGATATGGCAGTAACATAAGGAATGGAGTGAGTTAGGGCCTCAGTTGATTGAAATCTCTGTGGTGGGGCTGAAATGTGCAGGCCTACTCTCTGAATCGAGTCAGATCAGAGCAGAACAGCTCAGACACATAGAGCAGTGGAAGACAAGTTAACAAGGCCAAGAGGAAAGGGTAGGAGCTAAGAAGAAGAGTAAAAATTTGGAGGAATTAAAGAACCAGAAATCAAAGACACCAAAGATAGGGAGAAAAGGGGGGAAACTGATGAATCTATGATAATGAGGCCAAAGGAAGGATTCTCCTGATGATTACAGCACGTGCTGCAATTTAAACAGTGAAGAAACAGTCTTGAGTGCTTCTTGCCTGGACTGTTACATAGCTTTCCAACCTGTAATTCATGTCAGCTACCATCATGTTACTAAAACATCACTATAATTAAATTCTTCCAAAGTTCCCAAACTTTCAATGGCTTCCTCATGTCTCCTGGGAGAAGTCCCAACTTTTCAGCCTGCCACACAAAGGCTCTCTAGAAAAAGGACCCAGATGTGATCTAATTACATCAAGACTGTG